>NC_057799.1:431993726-431998563 GCF_018294505.1 Triticum aestivum | reverse complement strand
GCCCCGCCTCGCCGGATCCCGACGCCGCCGCTGCCGGTTTTCGCCCGTGAACCGGTAAAACCGCAAAAGCCGCCACCGTTTTTTTAAAACCCTAGATCAATTTTCTCGTTTTTCTTCGGTTAGATCTATTCTGCGAACGTTCACTCGTTAGTTCGTTTTAACGAACGGATTCGTTCGTTTGTCCCAGTTAGCGGACGTTCGTCCGATAGATTTTTCTTTTTCTGTTTTATTTTTCGGCCAGGGACCATCCGCGATTATTTTTATCGCAGATTAGCCCATAGTCTTCAAACCCTCGCAACTTTTTAACCGTTCGTCCAAATCCAGTAATACCAACGCCAAAATCTTTGTCTCGAACTCCCCTTTCCAGTTAATCAACTTTAACATGATTTTGACAATTTAAAATTTGGTTTCAAGCAGATTTGAATTCGAATTTCTTTTGTTCGTAGTTTGAGTTTCGTAGCTCCGATTTGGTTGATTCTTTTTGCAAATCGAAGCTCTTCAGTTGAACTTTAAGATTTGATCTTTCTCATCCGAGTTTTACCCTTGCATCTATGCTATTGTTTGTTTGCGATAGAATTCCCGGAGTGCGAAGCGTGCTACTACGTGTCTCTAGGGTTTGCAGATCATCAGCAAGGCAAGTAACACTTTGATCATACCCCTTTATTACCCAGTTTTTATGCATTAGATTCAATCCTCAAACATTGCATGAGTAGGATTTGTTTAACATGTGGGTTTGGGAAGTAGATGATGAGGTAGAACCTATTGCCCTTTTATATCAAACCCTTGGGAGTTACTTCTACGTTATGCTTATACCGCTATGCTATGCTAGTAGACGTGGTTTGGGTTTGAGTGTATCCATGAAAGATGTGAGACTGTTAATTAATGGTTAACTTGAGATGGCTACTTAAATACACATCTGGGTGGATTGGTTGTGGGCACCTGGAGAATCCAGTGTTGTCCTAGGATATCCCGGAGTACCAGTGTGATCATCCTACGGTTCGCCACCCAGGCTCAAAGGGATCATAAGATTATTCATGCTAGAAACTTCCGTGTGCAGCCACAAGCCATTATGGGCTCTGGCATAGTTGAGTATGTTGCGTGACCTCTTTCAGTGGTAGGCTAGCAGATGTAGGGGAAAGTAGGTGTAACTGTGTCACACCCAATATGCGATACTATCCTAAAGAGACTCGAAGGTCCACCAAGGATAGAACCGCATATTGAAATGCTTTTGCAAGGTGGATATCATTACATCAACATTACATAATAGATGGGGATACATACAAAAGGCACAAACGCCCCAAGAATACACCAATACATCATACATAAGATCAACATCCAACTACGGATGAAACACAAACAGAAACTCAAACGACATCCACCCTGCTAGCCCAGGCTGCCGACCTAGAACCTATCCCCTGATCGAAGAAGAAGCAGAAGAAGAAGTTCAAAACAAGTAACATCGCTCTCGCATCATGATCATCGCAAAACCTGTACCTGCAACTGGTGTTGTAGTAATCTGTGAGCCACGAGCACTCAGCAATCCCATTACCATGGGTATCAGGACTAGCAAAGCTTAAAGGGTAAGGAAGGGGTAAAGTGGTGAGGTTGCAGCAGCGACTAAGCATATATGGTGGCTAACATATGCAAATAAGAGCGAGAAGAGAAGCAACGGAACGGTCGTGAAGCTAGCAATGATCAAGAAGTGATCCTGAACTCCTACTTACGTCAAACATAACCCATAAACCGTGTTCACTTCCCGGACTCCGCCGAGAAGAGACCATCATGGCTACACACGCGGTTGATGCGTTTTATTTAAGTCAAGTGTCAAGTTCTCTACAACCGGACATTAACAAATTCCCATCTGCCACATAACCGCGGGCACGACTCTCGAAATTTTATACCCTGCAGGGGTGTCCCAACTTAGCCCATTATAAGCTCTCACGGTCAACGAAGGATATTCCTTCTCCCGGGAAGACCCGATCAGTCTCGGAATCCCGGTTTACAAGACATTTCGACAATGGTAAAACAAGACCAGCAAAGCCGCCCGATGTGCCGACAATCCCGATAGGAGCTGCACATATCTCGTTCTCAGGGCAACACCGGATGAGACTAGCTACGAGTAAAATCAGACTTCGAGTTTCCCCGAGGTGGCCCCGCAGGCAGCTCGGTTCGGACCAACACTTAGAGAAGCACTGGCCCGGGGGGGTTAAAATAAAGATGACCCTCGGGATGCGTGACTCCCAAGGGAAAAAGGCTAGGTGAGGCAAATGTGAAACCAAGGTTGGGCCTTGCAGGAAGAGTTTTATTCAAAGCGAACTGTCAAGGGGGTCCCATAAATCACCCAACCGCGTAAGGGACGCAAAATCAAGGAACATAACACCGGTATGACGGAAACTAGGGCGGCAAGAGTGGAACAAAACACCAGGCATAAGGCCGAGCCTTCCATCCTTTACCAAGTATATAGATGCATTAATTAAATAAGAGATATTGTGATATCCCAACATAAACATAATCCAACATGGAGCAATCTTCATCTTCACCTGCAACTAGCAACGCTATAAGAGGGGCTGAGCAAAGCGGTAACATAGCCAAACAACAGTTTGCTAGGAAGGGTGAAAAAGGTTAGAGGTTCATGGCATTTTGGGAGGCTTGAGGAGCAAGTGATAGGTAGCGCAGCATAGCAATAGAACGAAGCAACTAGCATAGCAATGATAGTAACGAGATCCAAGGTGACGGCCATCTTGCCTGATATCCCGCTAGGAAGAAGAACGAATCCATGAAGAAGATGAAGCCACGAAGACGAACCAAGCGTAGACGAACGAATCTTCACGATCGCAACGAAACGGGAACTATCGAGAAGAAGCACACAACATGGTAAACACACCACACATGAACAAGGCATGATGCTCAACCAAGCCGGATGCATGACAAAGCTACATGAAGCTACTCATGGCAAGAGATGATGCATACAAGAGCAACACATCAAAGCAGGTTTAAATGAGGCCGGAAACAACATATAACAAATCCGGTAAGTCCTCATATGCAAATTTAGAATTTGGTCCAGATCTGAATAAACCTTATGTTCAAGTAGTTAAACAGCAAATTAAAATGCATCAAGATGATCTACACGAAATTCTAGTCAAGTTACATATAAAGTTCATTAGATTCGGAGCTACGGCCTAGAAGATATAAGCAAAACAAGTTAAACATAGCATTGATGCAAAATGCATTCAAACCTCAATCAAACACCTCAAAACAAGGATGCAACAAGGGAATATGAAACTACATGCAAAACTAGGCAAGTTTCATATAGAGCATGCTCAAAACGGAGCAACGGTGCAACACATACACTCCAAACAAGATATAACAACAATCTGTCCAAAACAGCAACTAGGCATCTTGCAAGCATCAAAACAATATGCTACAGCACCCCAACATGAAAACAAAAGGCATGGACGTGATGTACAGGTAAAGCATGACAAAACATGAACACTGAGCTATCTCCAGAAATCACTAGAACATGCTCAAAAGGACATGGCAAGATTGCAAATAATAACAGATTCACAGACTTAGCAGAATTCCAGGACATGGCAGAAATAACATCAGGTTGCAAAGTTTAGAGCTATCAAACAGCATGCTACAGGAACAGATCATAGCAAAAAAAGACATGGAATGAATCGACTAATTGCATAGAACAAAAGTCCCTTACTGATCACCATAGAGCATTACATGACATGACAAGGTGACCAACAGTAAGATTACATAATTACGAAGCTAAACATGGTAAGAGCATATCCATAGGGTGCATGTATCACTAGCAAAACACATGGAAAAACTGATCTTCATGTTAACAGGCTGACAGCAACATTATTTAGCAACTTTGGAGCATGACTACAACAAGCTACAACAGGCTATAAATGCAACCAAGGGCATGGATGGATAGAGCATAACATGTATAACAAAACATCCTTAGTGAATATCTCCAGATTAAGCACATAATGACTTGTACAAGCAGGTTAACATGGCATCACAATGTTACAGCTACAGACTTAGCAGAAATGACCAAGTCACAGAAATCAGCAACATCATGGAGGCTACTTAGCATGTTTGTGCTAGTCACCACATACATCAAAAAAATATAAGATAAGCACCTCTGTAAAGACGGCATGATGTAGTTCAAAACACATGTAGACTTCAGGCTCATAGGATGTACACACAAAATGCAACAAAAATAACAAATCAGCAAGTTCTGATAACAGACAGCAGTTAACATCATATAGCACTCTTGCAACGATGATTAGGGCATCAAGATGATCTCAAACAAGCATGGACAATGGAACAAAATGAAGAGCATCTCACAATGAACATTTTGATATATCATATGCATGAATCAGAGCAGTATGCAAATAGATATGACAGGTCAAATTAACACACATGAGATGAAAAGTTTTGGGGAAGAAAACGGGGTCAACCTCAGATCTAGCGCTTTTGCACGGATTTCAAGGCGAGGCGGATCTCGCCGGAGAGCACGCCGGAGAGGAGGGAGACGGCGGATCCAGCCGCGGGGAAGCGCCGACGAGGGGCGACGACCTCCAGGGGGGTGCGGACGGCGACCGGAGATGGGGCGGCGGAGCTCCGGCGAGCTCCAAGGCGGCAGGGACCTGCGGGGGAGAGAGAGAGTGAGGCAGGGCGAGGAGAGAGAGGGAGAGAGGTGGCGCAGTGGCGGATCTCATCTGCGGCGGCGGGGACGAGGAGGCGCGGGACGCCGGAGGGGCGCGGCGGCGAGGTCCGGCGACCCGGGCGGCGGAGAGGGACTCGGGCGCCTGCGGGGCAGGGA
>NC_057799.1:431986038-431993454 GCF_018294505.1 Triticum aestivum | reverse complement strand
GAGGCAGAGGTGGCGTCGGCTGAGAGGTGGGAGGAGGCTAGGGGTAGGTAGGAGGCCAAAAATGGCAGGGGAGGTGTCTATATATAGAAATGGGGCTAGCGTTAGGGGGTCTTGGAGCGTTTCGGAGCCTCCGATTGCGATCCGACGGACCCGATCGAGAGGGGGGGGGGTTAGGCAGGCTGTGTAGAGGGGGTGTGGGCTGAGAAGAGAGGAGAGAAGTGAGGCCCGGCGGCAATTTCCGGAGACCGAAAACGTCCGACGTTTGACCGGCAACGATGCCGCTATATGTTTAACGGTTGGGCTATCAAACGGACTCCGAATGCGACGAAATTTGACAGGCGGTCTACCTACACTATAACAAGACCGCTCGGCAAGTTCCACCCCATTCCAAGAATATTTTTATGCCACTTATAAAATAATATTGCGAAGGTGCCGCGGGCGCGTGTGAGTGTGTCTGGGCTCAGAACGGACAGCGGAGAGAACCGGGAGGACCCGAACGGATGCAAGTTTTGAAAAACATGCAGATGAAATGCAGATGATGACATGGCAAGATGCAACATGCAAGCAAATGACATGGCAGTAACGACGAATAACTGGAAGACACCTGGCGCATCGAATCCGGGGCGTTACAAACTGTCTACCCAGAGTAAAGAGTAAATGCTTCTCAAAGACTGTGTCTCGGTCATCCGTTTCTCAAACACCATGTAGTGCGAGAAATCCAACGGAGGAGATCGAGTCTTGTGGGGAAAAGTGCGCAAACCTCTGCAGAGTGTATAAACTAATCATGGTTAGCCGTGTCCCCGGTTATGGACATCTTGAGTATCTAGTTCTTGAATTATCACGTTGATCTCATCACTCTAAATTAATTTGTTGGGTTATTAATACTGTTTAATTGGGATTGAGTTGGAGGAACCTTCTCAATGTTTCAACTACCATGATAGTTAAACAAAATATATTCCTTTGTTGTAGGGGAAAATTGGCTTTTCGCAAAAACATGATAACCGTAGAGCCTCCACCAGCCGTATATGCATGTAGTGTTAGCACTTATCAGTTCATTGCTCTACTGTGTTATTTTGCCAGCATATTCCATGTGCTGACCCATTCCGGGCTGCAACATATCATGTTGCAGACTTTTCAGACGAAGAGTAAGGCGCTATAGGTCGTTGTCGTGCACTCAGCTATGCCGTTGGAGTTGATGGACTCATTTACCTTCGATGCTTCCGCAGTTATCTTATTTAGATAGCCTTAAGCCATATTATTGTAATAAGTTCTCTTTTAAGACATTTGATGTAATAAGTGTGTGATTGCACTCTGTTATAAATCCTTCAAGTACTGTGTGTGTCAGCATTACCGATCCAGGGATGACACTTATGCACAGAGATTTGACCGTTTGAGGTCGGATCGCTACAAGATGGTATCAGAGCACACGCTGATTGTAGGACACGACCACTAAGATAAGCCATAGGTCACTCTTCTCTACTCATTTCTGACTCCTCTCCATTTTCTACTCTATATATGGTGGACCCAAGGAACAAGTTTGCTCAACCGGATGAAGACACACCTTTTGGACGACACTTGAAGGAAGTCACTAGGTACCTGAACATCGGAATACCAAGCTTCACTGGGACATACACCGCCACTTTACCAGAAGAGGAGCGTTGGATGATTCGAGTTCAAGTTCCAGGAAGGACATTCACGCTAGTTACTAAGCCCATAGAGTTTTCCTTTGATGCACCAACCTGGAGTCTAGTAAAGAGCATGGCAGCCCACATCGCCATGGGACGCATCGGCGAAGTTTATCACAAGGATCTTAAGGACACCATTTACCAGATATGTAGGCGCCAAGATGAGAAATGGGAGATGATCAGCGCCCGGAGGGATAGTTCCATTGCAGCTTTCATCCAGGAGTTAAACCAGCACATTCGCCGCCAGGAGAACCAAATGTGCGCAAGCATGATAGATCTGAAGAAGGTGATGACCAGGAACATGGAGCTTAAAGAGGAACTCAAGTCTACACGCGACGGATATGAGGAGGAAATCGCAAACTAGTAGAAAAGAATGACTACCTGACGAGGAAGCTAGGAGTATTCATGGGAGACTCCGCGCCAGGAGGAGATGACGACCATCCCGGGGACTACATCATCATCGATGACACCGACTCCGACCCTGACAGTAGTGATGATGATTACGAAGACGAAGCTGGAGCGGATATCATTGAGTCTTTCACCGATCAAAATTTCTAGATGACCACCACATCAGTAGTAGTATTGCCCCATGTATATAGTAGTAGTCCGAGTATTTTGTAACGGTAGTTAGATCGTTTGTATGCCCTTGTTTGAATTGAGTGGTGTGATATGAATGTGCTTGTCTCAAGTGCATATGGGTAGTGTTTTCTCACTAGACCTCACTCTATTCTAATATCTCCCCTCTAAAACCCATCAGATGCCTCCGAGACGTGACCCCGGATTTGTCTTCCCACCGGAGCTCACTCAGTTGATCCAACAGCAGAATGCCTTGATGCAGCTACTAGTCCAGAACCAAGGCAACAACAACAACAACCCACCGCCACCACCTCCAGTTGACAACCTAGCCCATTTTCTGAGGTTGAACCCACCGGTGTTTTCCAGTAGCACCGAGCCGATTGTTGCTGATGACTGGCTACGCAGGATTGGAAGGGAGTTGACCACCGCAGGTTGCACAGATGCTGAGAAGGTGCGTTTTGTCGTACATCAATTGGATGGACCCGCAGCCTCATGGTGGGAGAATTACACAACCACTTTCCCTATAGCCAATGTCACTTGGGATCAGTTTTAGCAAGCATTTCGCACCGCACATGTCTCAACTGGAGCTATGAGCATGAAGAAGCGTGAGTTTCGCAACTTACGCCAGGGAAACCGTACTGTGGGGCAGTACGTGGATGAGTTCAGCAAGTTAGCTCTCTATGCCCTAGATGATGTGGCCACAGATGCCGCGAAGCAGGAGAAGTTTATGGAAGGGCTGAATGATAAGATGAGTATGCAGTTGATGGTAGCAACATTTGCTAACTACCAGGAGTTGGTAGACAGGGCTCTTATGATTAAAGGGAAGCAGCAGCAGATAGAGAGCCGCAAGAGGAAGTATGGACAAGGGAAGTACAATTCAGGAGCTTAGCAGAGACCTCGTTTTACCCCGAACTCGGGAGGACACACCCACCACAACCATGGAGGCCACACTCACAATGGAGGAAGTTCACATAACCATAGTGGCCCCAAGAATGGAAATGGGAATGGAGCAAGCAGAAACCAGAACCGTTCTAACCCCTCTACACTCGCCAAGAAGGATCTAAGTCACATTACTTGTTTCAAGTGTGGGAAGACTGGACACTACGCCACCGAGTGTTCCGAAGCCAGGAATGGAAATGGCAATGGAAGCTCTGGGAAGAAGCCCAACCCTTTCAACAGGGGACAAGTGAACCACGTTAACGTGGAGGAGGTTGAAGAGCAGCCAGATGGAGTTATAGGTAAGTTTTTGGTTAAGTCATCTACTGCAATCGTTCTTTTGATACTGGTGCATCGCATTCATACATATCAAGGGGATTTGTGGATAAGTATAAGTTGCCCACTAAAGTTCTTAGGACACCTATGTTAGTAAGCTCGCCAGGAGCGGAGTATATGGCAAGCCAAGGATGTTTTCAGATGCCATTGACCATAGGTAGGCATGTTTTCCCCTCAGACCTGATAATTCTGGAGTCGCAAGGATTGGATGTGATACTAGACATGGATTGGCTATCGATGTATGGAGGAAACATCGACTGCGCGACTAAGTCAATTCTGCTCACCACCCCGGAGGGAAAAAGGATTAAGTATGTATCCAGGCCTGCGCCAAGGAGGACCCAAGTAAATTCCCTCTCAGGAGTTGTTCAAGAGGAAGTGCCTGTAGTGAAGGATTACCCAGATGTATTTCCAGAGGAACTACCAGGCATGCCACCGGATCGAGACATTGAGTTTTGATAGAGCTGTTGCCCGACACCGGACCAATATCGAAGAGACCATACCGAATGCCTGCAAATGATCTGGAGGAAAATTAAGAAGCATATTAAGGAGTTATTGGAGAAAGGTTCCATTCGACGAAGTTCGTCACCGTGGGGAGCCCCAGTGCTCTTAGTTGAGAAGAAGGATGGATCTTTGAGAATGGTTGTTGACTATCGTGCATTGAATGAAGTGACGATCAAGAACAAGTACCCACTATCGATGATCAATGATTTGTTTGACCAGCTGCAAGGAGCTAAAGTATTCTCCAAGATCGATCCGCGATCAGGATATCACCAGTTGAAGATCCGAGAGCAAGATATACCTAAGGCAACTTTCACTACAAGGTATGGGCTATATGAGTACACGGTTATGTCATTTGGATTGACTAATGCCCCTGCCTATTTCATGAGTATGATGAACAAGGTGTTCATGGAGTTCTTGGATAAGCTTGTTGTGGTGTTCATTGATGATATTCTGGTGTACTCGAAGAATGAAGAGGAGCACAAGGAACATTTGCCTTTAGTTCTCGAGAAGCTCAGGGAACATCAGTTATATGCCAAATTCAGCAAATGTGAGTTTTGGTTGAAGGAAATTGGATTCCTTGGACATGTTATATCAGGAGAAGGTATAGCAGTAGACCCCACCAAGGTTCAGTCTGTCACTGATTGGCTGGCACCCACCTCAGTTGGAGAGATTCGCAGTTTTCTGGGACTCGCGAGATATTATTGGAGATTCATTGAGAATTTTTCCAAGATTGTGAAGCCTATGACGGAGTTATTGAAGAAAGACACTAAGTTTAAATGGACAGATGAATGTGAGGCAAGTTTTCAGGAGCTGAAGAAATGTTTGGTTACAGCCCCAGTGCTGATTTTGCCGGATATACGCAAGGATTTCCAAGTGTATTGCGATGCTTCTAGCTTGGGACTTGGAGGTGTACTTATGGAAGACGGAAGAGTTGTTTCATATGCCTCACGTCAGCTTCGACCGCATGAGTTGAATTATGCCACGCATGATTTGGAGTTAGCAGCTGTAGTTCATGCACTCAAGACCTGGAGACACTTTCTTATTGGAAACCGTTGTGATGTGTACACAGATCACAAGAGTTTGAAGTAAATTTTCACACAGAAGGAGCTGAATCTCAGGCAAAGGAGATGGTTGGAACTTATAAAGGATTATGATATGAATCTACACTATCATCCAGGCAAGGCCAATGTCGTAGCAGACGCTTTAAGCCAGAAGAGTTATGTCAATACCCTGATAAGCAGAGGATTACCAAAGGAGTTAGCCGAAGATCTCAGGGAGCTTCGCTTGGAGATAGTCCCTAGAGGTTTTGTTGCAGCAATGGAGGTTCAGTCAACATTATTGGGAAAGATTCGAGAAGCTCAAAAGGATGACAAAGAAATTGCTGAGATAAAGGAAAAGATGAGCGAAGGAAAAGCCAAAGGTTTTTGTGAGGATGAGAACGACACTTTATGGTTTGAGGACCGTGTATATGTACCCTATAATGCGGAGATCAGGAAGTTAATACTTCAGGAGGCCCATGACTCGCTATACTCAATACACCTCGGAAACACCAAGATGTATTTTGATTTAAAGGAGCGTTTCTGGTGGATAGGAATGAAGAAGGATATTGCCGAGTATGTAGCCATATGTGATGTATGTCAGAGAGTGAAGGCAGAGCATTAGAAGCCAATAGGATTACTGCAGCCTATGCCGATACCCGAATGGAAGTGGGATAAGCTTGGCATGGATTTCATCACCGGATTACCCAGGACCCGATCGGGATATGATTCTATCTGGGTAGCAGTAGATCGTTTGACCAACGTGGCTCACTTTATCCCAGTGAAAACCACCTATACGAGTGCGAAGTTGGCCAACATATATATGACTAGGATCGTATGTCTGCATGGTGTTCCGAGGACCATCGTATCTGATAGAGGAACTCAGTTTACTTCGAAGTTTTGGCATCAGCTGCACCAGACTTTAGGTACCAGGCTAGAGTTCAGTACAACCTTTCATCCGCAGATAGACGGACAAACAGAGAGAGTCAATCAGATTCTGGAGGACATGTTGAGAGCTTGTGCGCTATATTATGGATCTAGTTGGGATGATAATTTGCCGTACGCGGAGTTCTCATATAACAACAGTTATCAAGCCAGTTTGAAGATGGCCCCGTTCGAAGCCTTGTATGGAAGAAGATGCAGGACACCATTGATGTGGGATGAAGTTGGAGACCGTCAGTTGTTCGGACCAGATTTGATCCAAGAGTCAGAAGAGAAGGTTAAGTTGATTCGCGACAGACTAAAGGTACCTCAGTCCAGGCAGAAGAGTTATGCAGACTCAAAACGCAAGGAGGTAGTCCATGAAATCGGAGACAGAGCATATCTTCATGTGTCACCTCTCCGAGGAGTTAAGCATTTTGGAGTGAAGGGAAAGTTAGCCCCGAGATTTGTAGGACCATACCGAGTTTTGGAACATATGGGAGAAGTGGCCTACAAGTTGGAGTTACCCGAAGGATTGTCAGGAGTTCATAATGTGTTTCATGTTTCCCAGTTGAAGAAGTGACATGCAGAGATGGCCGATATTCCCCTAAGAGATACAGTGCCCATGGAAGCAATTCAGCTGGATAGTGATTTGACCTACGAGGAGAAACCCGTCAAGATTCTCGAGTTTGCCAGCCGAGTCACACGCAGCAGGGTTATCAAGTTTTGCAAAGTTCAGTGGGGCCACCATACCGAGAATGAAGCCCCGTTGGAATGAGAGGAAGACCTACGCAAAGACCACCCACACCTATTTGCTAGCCAACCCGAATCTCGAGGGCGTGATTCATCTTAAGGGGGGTAGGTCTGTAACATCCCAAATTTTCAATTTGGATGTTATACATAGGTCGTCATATGCATATCATATTTTATTTGCATTTTGGTTTGATCATAGAAATCTTAAGCAACTCAAGGACCCACGGAGAGAGTTGGGGATTTCATTTATTTTCATATTTGAATTTTCTCAAATTTGAAAAGAGGATCATTTTGGTTTTAACAATTTTTCTCTCTAAAGTATTTCCAAAATAAAAATAAAAGAGAGGAGATAAAATGACTTCTCCAAAATAAAAGAAATATTGGAGGAAAAAATATTAAAATCAAATAAATAATTTTATTTGGATTTTATTGCTATTTTATTTGAATTAGAAAAATATGCATTTTTCAAAATTGCATTTTTAGGCCAGAAAAATGTTCACTATGTTCTAAATATTTTATTTAGACGATGAAAATTATTTTTGGCATTTTTTTATTTATTTAGGATTTTCTTTGGCGGAATTCATTTTAAAAAAACTTTCGGACCGCACTGGGCCGGAGGCCCAGCCGGCCCGCTCGCCGCCGCCTTCCCCGCCATGCCCGCGACGGACTCC
>NC_057799.1:431955566-431985689 GCF_018294505.1 Triticum aestivum | reverse complement strand
CACCGCACCGCCGCCGCGGAGCCCCGCCGCCCAACGCCGCCCGCCTCGCCGGATCCTGCCGCCGCCACCGCCGTTTTCGCCCGCGAACCGGTAAAATTGCAAAAGCCGTCGCCGTTTTAAAAAAAAACCTAGATCGGTTTTTTTAGATCGGTTTTCTCTGTTTTCTTCGGTTAGATCTATTCTGCGAACGTTCACTCGTTAGTTCGTTTTAACGAACGAATTCGTTCGTTTGTCCCTGTTAGTGGACGTTCATCCGATAGATTTTTCTTTTTCTGTTTTATTTTTTGGCTAGGGACCTATCCGCGATTATTTTTATCACACATTAGCCCCTAATCTTCAAACCCTCGCAACTTTTTAACCGTTCGTCCAAATCCAGTGAAACTAACACCAAAATCTTCGTCTCGAACCCCCCTTTCCAGTTAATCAACTTGAACATGATTTTGACAATTTAAAATTTGGTTTCAAGCAAATTTGAATTCGAATTTCTTTTGTTCGTAGTTTGAGTTTCGTAGCTCTGATTTGGTTGATTCTTTTTGCAAATTGAAGCTCTTCAGTTGAACTTTCAGATTTGATCTTTCTCATCCGAGTTTTACCCTTGCATCTACACTTGAGTGCTTATGCATGCTATTGTTTGTTTGCGATAGAATTCCCGGAGTGCGAAGCGTGCTACTACGAGTCTCTAGGGTTTGCAAATCATCAGCAAGGCAAGTAACACTTTGATCATACCCCTTTATTACCCAGTTTTTATGCATTAGATTCAATCCTCAAACATTGCATGAGTAGGATCTGTTTAACATGTGGGTTTGGGAAGTAGATGATGAGGTAGAACCTATTTTCCCTTTTATATCAAACCCTTGGGAGTTACTTCTACATTATGCTTATACCGCTATGCTATGCTAGTAGACGCGGTTTGGGTTTGAGTGTATCCATGATAGATGTGAGATTGTTAATTAATGGTTAACTTAAGGTGGCTACTTAAATACACATCTGGGTGGATTGGTTATGGGCACCTGGAGAATCCAGTGTGGTCCTAGGATATCCCGGAGTACCCGTGTGATCATCCTACGGTTCGCCACCCAGGCTCAAAGGGATCATAAGATTATTCATGCTAGAAACTTCCGTGTGCAGCCACAAGCCATTATGGGCTCTGGCATAGTTGAGTATGTTGCGTGACCTCTTTCAGTGGTAGGCTAGCAGATGTAGGGGAAAGTAGGTGTAACTGTCTACCCAGAGTAAAGAGTTAATGCTTCTGAAAGACTGTGTCTCGGTCATCCGTTTCTCAAACACCATGTAGTGCGAGAAATCCAACGGAGGAGATCGAGTCTTGTGGGGAAAAGTGTGCAAACCTCTGCAGAGTGTATAAACTAATCATGGTTAGCCGTGTCCCCGGTTATGGACATCTTGAGTATCTGGTTCTTGAATTACCATGTTGATCTCATCACTCTAAATTAATTTGTTGGGTTATTAATACTGTTTAATTGGGATTGAGTTTGAGGAACCTTCTTAATGTTTCAACTACCATGATGGTTAAAAAAATATATTCCTTTGTTGTATGGAAAAATTGGCTTTTCGCAAAAACATGATAACCGTAGAGCCTCCACCAGCCGTATATGCATGTAGTGTTAGCATTTATCAGTTCATTGCTCTACTGTGTTGTTTTGCCAGCATATTCCATGTGCTGACCCGTTCTGGACTGCAACGTATCATGTTGCAGACTTTTCAGACGAAGAGTAAGGTGCGCTAGGTTGTTGTCGTGCACTCAGCTGTGCTGTTGGAGTTGATGGACTCATTTACCTTCGATGCTTCTGCAGTTATCTTATTTAGATGGCCTTAAGCCATATTATTGTAATAAGTTCTCTTTTGAGACATTCGATGTAATAAGTGTGTGATTGCACTCTGTTATAAATCCTTCAAGTACTGTGTGTGTCAGCATTACCGATCCAGGGATGGCACTTATGCACAGAGATTTGATCGTTTGAGGTCGGATCGCTACAAAGTGTGTCTACGTTCTCTCGTAGACCGTAAGCAGAAGCGTTTGACAACGCAGTTGATGTAGTCAAACTTCTTCTAGCTCCGACCGATCAAGTACCGAATGTACGACACGTTCGAGTTCTGCACACGTTCAACTCGGTGACATCCCTCGCCTTCTTGATCCAACAAGATGTCGAGGTAGTAGACGAGTTCTGTCAGCACAACGGCGTGCTGACGGTGATGGTGAAGTGATCCGCGCAGGGCTTCACCTAAGCACTACCAAGATATGACCGTGGGAGTAAATGGTGGAGGGGGGGGGGGGGCGCCGCACACGGCTAGGCAATTGTCTGGTGTGTGCTAGGCGCCCCCTCCCACATATATATAGGTGGGAGGGAGGGAGGAGCAGCCAAAGGAGGCACCCAAGTAGGGGGAATCCTACTTGGGGTCCCTCCCAAGCCGCGCCCCCTTCTTTCCTTATTTGGAGTGCGGGGAAAGGCAGGGGAGGGTGGCGCCCCTCCCTTTCCTTTCTCCCATGAGAGGGAAAGGCAAGAGGGGCTAGCCCTCCCCCTTTTCCTTCCCTAGGGCTGTCCAAACAAGTGGAGCGGCGCACCAGCCCCCTAGTGGGCTGGTTTGTCCCTCCCTTTGGCCCATTAAGCCCATAACTTGCCGGGGGGGGGGGGGTGCCCGGAACCCCTTCCGGTGACCCGATTCCTTCCCGGTACGTCCCGAAACACTTCCGGTGTCCCAATACCATTGTCCTATATATCAATATTTACCTCTCGACCATTTCGAGACTCCTCGTCATGTCCATGATATCATCTGGGACTCCGAACAACATTCAGTCACCAAATCATATAACTCATATAACACTATATCGTCAAGGAACGTTAAGCGTGCGGACCCTACGGGTTCGAGAACTATGTAGACATGACCGAGACACCTCTCCGGTCAATAACCAATAGTGGAACCTAGATGTCCATATTGGCTCCTACATATTCTACAAAGATCTTTATCGGTCAAACCGTTATGACAACATACGTAATTCCCTTTGTCCATCGGTATGTTACTTGCCCGAGATTCGATCGTCGGTATCTTCATACCTAGTTCAATCTCGTTACTGGCAAGTCTCTTTCCTCGTTCCGTAATACATTACCTCGTGAATAACTCCTTAGTCATTTGTTTGCAAGCTTATGATGTGTATTACCGAGAGGGCCTAGAGATACCTCTCCCATACTCGAAGTGACAAATCCTAATCTTGATCTATGCCAACTCAACAAACACCTCGGAGATACCTGTAGAGCATATTTATAATCACCCAGTTACGTTGTGACATTTGATAGCACAAAAGGCATTCCTCCGGTATCCGGGAGTTGCATAATCTCATAGTCAAAGGAATATGTATTTGACATGAAGAAAGCAATAGCAATAAAACTGAACGATCAATATGCTAAGCTAACGGATGGGTCTTGTCCATCACATCATTCTCTTAATGATGTGATCCCGTTATGAAATTACAAGTCATGTCCATGGTTAGGAAACCTTAACCATCTTTGATCAATGAGCTAGTCAAGTAGACGCTCACTAGGGACACCGTGTTTGTCTATGTATTCACACATGTATTTAGGTTTCCGATCAATACAATTCTAGCATGAATAATAAACCTTTAACATGAATAAGGAAATATAAAATAACAACTTTATTATTGCCTCTAGGGCATATTTCCGTCAATTAACCCCTTCCAAAAAGGTGAGTTTGTAGGCCTAGATGTAACCTAGCCCAAAGTCTTATTGCGTAGGAACTTATTCCGCAAAATTTGTACCCCCATACCATCAGTCTCAACTGATAGCATGTATAGCCATTTGCTAAGCAAGCATCTGTTCTTTACCTCTAAGTTCTCGATCCCTAACAGAGCTCGGTCACTTGGGTTTGTCAACGCTGCAGGGACGGACCCGAGCATAGACGCCGTGCCAAGTCTTCTTATGCAACATCTGAGGAACAACACTCAGCGAGCGGCTCCCGTGGTGGCGATGCATCAAAATTGCGGTCGTACGAGCCGAGCCGCGCATCGTTACTCACCTACCCTCAATGAGCTCATGCGAGGACAAGGCACCAAGGACCCACAGGAGGTGACATGCACGGGAGCTGGCCCACGAGACAGAGCTCGGTTGCTTGGATTTAACAACGCTGCAGGGACGGACCCAAGATCAGACGCCGTGCCAGCCCTTAGTCATGAGGCAGTCGAGAGTGGGTTCGTGAGGGCACTGCGAGATTCATGGTGACGAAGCACCGGACACGCAGATTAAATTATCAAGGAAATTTTATCAAGGCATGGACAGTTCTGATACATGAGCAAAACGATGCAGCCGCAGGGGCGGAACCTAACAGCCTGAGGATAATGCAGTCCGTGGGGCGCCCTGCTACCTCTTGAGCACTGCGTTGGTTTTCCCTTGAAGAGGAAAGGGTGATGCAGCAAAGTAGCGTAAGTATTTCCCTCAGTTTTTGAGAACCAAGGTATCAATCCAGTAGGAGGCTACGCGCGAGTCCCTCGCACCTACACAAACAAATAAATCCTCGCAACCAACGCGATAAGGGGTTGTCAATCCCTACACGGTCACTTACGAGAGTGAGATCTGATAGATATGATAGGATAATATTTTTGGTATTTTTATGATAAAGATGCAAAGTAAAATAAAAGGCAAAGTAAAAAGCAAAGGAAATAACTAAGTGTTGGAAGATTAATATGATGAAGATAGACCCGGGGGCCATAGGTTTCACTAGTGGCTTCTCTCAAGAGCATAAGTATTTTACGGTGGGTGAACAAATTACTATTGAGCAATTAATAGAATTGAGCATAGTTATGAGAATATCTAGGTATGATCATGTATATAGGCATCACGTCCGAGACAAGTAGACCGACTCCTGCCTGCATCTACTACTATTACTCCACTCATCGACCGCTAACCAGCATGCACCTAGAGTATTAAGTTCATAAAAACAGAGTAACGCCTTAAGCAAGATGACATGATGTAGAGGGATAAATTCATGCAATATGATAAAACCCCATCTTGTTATCCTCGATGGTAACAATACAATGCGTGCCTTGCTGCCCCTACTGTCACTGGGAAACGACACCGCAAGATTGAACCCAAAGCTAAGCACTTCTCCCATTGCAAGAAAGATCAATCTAGTAGGCCAAACCAAACTGATAATTCGAAGAGACTTGCAAAGATAACCAATCATACATAAAAGAATTCAGAGAAGATTCAAATATTGTTCATAGATAAACTTGATCGTAAACCCACAATTCATCGGTCTCAACAAACACACCGCAAAAGAAGATACATCAAATAGATCTCCATGAGAGAGGGGGAGAACATTGTATTGAGATCCAAAAAGAGAGAAGAAGCCATCTAGCTAATAACTATGGACCAGAAGGTCTGAGGTAAACTACTCACACTTCATCAGAGGGGCTATGGTGATGATGTAGAAGCCCTCCGTGATCGATGCCCCTTCCGGCGGAGCTCCGGAACAGGCCCCAAGATGGGATCTCGTGGGTACACAAGGTTGCGGTGGTGGAATTAGGTTTTTGGCTCCGTATCTGATCGTTTGGGGGTACGTAGGTATATATAGGAGGAAGGAGTACGTCGGTGGAGCAACAGGGGGCCCACGAGGGTGGAGGGCGCGCCCTGGGGGGTAGGCGCGCCCCCCTACCTCGTGGCCTCCTCCTTTGTTTCTTGACGTAGGGTCCAAGTCTCCTGGATCTTGTTCGTTCCAAAAATCACGTTCTCGAAGGTTTCATTCCGTTTGGACTCCGTTTGATATTCTTTTTCTGCGAAACTCTGAAATAGGCAAAAAACAACAATTCTGGGCTGGGCCTCCGGTTAATAGGTTAGTCCCAAAATAATATAAAAGTGAATAATAAAGCCCAATTATGTCCAAAACAGAAGATAATATAGCATGGAGCAATTAAATTTTTTAGATACGTTGGAGACATATCAAGCATCCCCAAGCTTAATTCCTGTTCGTCCTCGAGTAGGTAAATGATAAAAACAGAATTTTTGATGCGGAGTGCTACTTGGCATAATTTCAATATAATTCTTCTCATTGTGGCATGAATGTTCAGATTTGATATGATTCAAGATAAAAGTTTAATGTTGACATAAAAACAATAATATTTCAAGCATACTAACTAAGCAATTATGTCTTATCAAAATAACATAGCCAAAGCAAGTTATCCCTACAAAATCATATAGTCTGGCTATGCTCCATCTTCCCCACACAAAATATTCATATCATGTACGACCCCGGTTTTAGCCAAGCAATTGGTTCATACTTTTAACGCGCTTCAGCCTTTTCAACTCTCACGCAATACATGAGCTCAAGCCATGGATATAGCACTATGGTGGAATAAGGTATAATGGTAGGGGTTATGTGGGAAGACAAAAAAGGAGAAAGTCTCACATCAACGAGGCTAATCAATGGGCTATGGAGATGCCCATCAATTGATGTTAATGCGAGGAGTAGGGATTGCCATGCAACGGATGCACTAGAGCTATAAGTGTATGAAAGCTCAAAAAGAAACTAAGTGGGTGTGCATCCAACTTGCTTGCTCACGAAGACCTCGGGCATTTGAGGAAGCCCATCATTGGAATATACAAGCCAAGTTCTATAATGAAATTTCCCACTAGTATATGAAAGTGACAAAATGAGAGACTCTCTATCATGAAGATCACGGTGCTACTTTGAAGCACAAGTGTGGTAAAAGGATAGTAACATTGTCCCTTCTCTCTTTTTCTCTCATTTTTTATTTGGGCCTTTTCTCTCTTTTTTTGCCTCTTTTTTTATTTAGTCCAGAGTCTCATCCCGACTTGTGGGGGAATCATAGTCTCCATCATCCTTTCCTCACTTGGGACAATGCTCTAATAATGATGATCATCACACTTTTATTTACTTACAACTCATGAATTACAACTCAATACTTAGAACAAAATATGACTCTATATGAATGCCTCCGGCGGTGTACCGGGATATGCAATGAATCAAGAGCGACATGTATGAAAGAATTATGAATGGTGGCTTTGCCACAAATACGATGTCAACTACATGATCATGCAAAGCAATATGACAATGATGGAGCATGTCATGATAAATGAAACGGTGGAAAGTTGCATGGCAATATATCTCGGAATGGCTATGGAAATGCCATGATAGGTAGGTATGGTGGCTGTTTTGAGGAAGATATAAGGAAGTTTATGTGTGAAAGAGCGTATCATATGACGGGGTTTGGATGCACTGGCGAAGTTTGCACCAACTCTCAAGGTGAGAAAGGGCAATGCGCGGTACCGAAGAGGCTAGAAAATTGCGGAAAGGTAAGTGTGCGTATAATCCATGGACTCACATTAGTCATAAAGAACTCATATAATTATTGCAAAAATTTATTAGCCCTCGAAGCAAAGTACTACTACGCATGCTCCTAGGGGAAGGGTTGGTAGAAGTTAACCATCACGCGATCCCGACCGCCACACAAAGGAAGACAATCAACAAATACTTCATGCTCCGACTTTGTTACATAACGGTTCACCATACGTGCATGCTACGGTAATCACAAACTCCAACACATGTATTTTTCAATTCCACAATTACTCAACTAGCACAACTATGATATTACCACCTTTATATCTCAAAACAATTATCAAGCATCAATTTTCTCATGATATTAAAGCAAATTACCATGCTATTTTTTTAAGACTCTCAAAATTATCTAAGTGAAGCATGAGAGATCAATAGTTTCTATAAAACAAATCCACCACCATGCTCTAAAACATATAAGTGAAGCACTAGAGCAAAACTATATAACTCAAAAGATATAAGTGAAGCACATAGAGTATTCTAATAATTTCCGAATCATGAGTGTCTCTCTCAAAAGGTGTGTACAGCAAGGATGATTGTGGTAAACTAAAAAATAAAGACTCAAATAATACAAGACGCTCCAAGCAAAACACATATCATGTGGTGAATAAAAATATAGCTCCAGGTAAAGTTACCGATGGAAGTAGACGAAAGAGGGGATGCCTTCCGGGGCATCCCCAAGCTTTGGCTTTATGGTGTCTTTAGATTATCTTGGGGGTGCCATGGGCATACCCAAGCTTAGGCTCTTGCCACTCCTTGTTCCATAATCCATCAAATCTTTCACCCAAAACTTGAAAACTTCACAACACAAAACTTAACAGAAAATCTTGTGAGCTCCGTTAGCGAAAGAAAACAAAAGACCACTTCAAGGTACTGTAATGAACTCATTATTTATTTATATTGATGTTAAAACTACTGTATTCCAACTTCTCTATGGTTTATAAACTATTTTACTAGCCATAGATTCATCAAAATAAGCAAACAACACACGAAAAACAGAATCTGTCAAAAACAGAACAATCTGTAGTAATCTGTAACTAACGCAAACTTCTGGAACTCCAAAAAGTCAGCCAAAATAGGAAGACCTAGAAAATTTGTTTATTGATCAGCAGCAATTGAATCAATATTTTACCACGTTCTGGTAATTTTTAATAATTATTTTCATGAACAGAAAGTTTCTGGAAATTTCTGCAAGATCAAATAACTATCATCCAAGAAGATCCTATAGGTTTAACTTGGCACAAACACTAATTAAAACAAAAAAAACACATCTAACCAGAGGCTAGAACAAATATTTATTCCTAAATAGAAGCAAATAGCAAAAAAACTAAAAATAAAATTGGGTTGCCTCCCAACAAGCGCTATCGTTTAATGCCCCTAGCTAGGCATAAAAGCAAGGATAGATCTAGGTATTGCCATCTTTGGTGGGCAATTCATAAGTGGCTCTCATGATAGATTCATATGGTAATTTAACTTTCTTCCTAGGGAAGTGTTCCATGCCTTTCTTTAATGGAAATTGGAATCTAATATTCCCTTCCTTCATATCAATAATTGCACCAATCGTTCTAAGGAAAGGTCTACCAAGAATAATAGGACATAAAGGATTGCAATCTATATCAAGAATGATAAAATCTACGGGCACATAGTTCCTATTTGCAACAATAAGAACATCATTAATTATTCCCATAGGTTTCTTAATAGTGGAATCCGCAAGGTGCAAGTTTAGAGAGCTATCATCAAAATCACGGAAACCTAGCAAATCGTACAAAGTTTTGGGAATAGTGGAAACACTGGCACCCAAATCACATAAAGCATAGAACCCATGATCCTTAATATTAATTTTAATAGTAGGTTCCCACTCATCATAAAGTTTTCTAGGGATAAAAACTTCCAACTGAAGCTTTTCTTCATAAGATTGCATCAAAGCATCAACGATATGTTTGGTAAAGGCTTTATTTTGACTATAAGCATGAGGAGAATTTAGCACGGATTGTAACAAGGAAATACAATCTATCAAAGAGCAATTATCATAATTAAATTCCTTGAAATCCAAAATAGTGGGTTTATTAACATCTAGGGTTTTGATTTCTTCAATCCCACTTTTATCAATTTTATCATCAAGATCTAAAAACTCCAAATTTTTGGAACGCCTTCTAGGTAAAGGTGGATCATATTCAATCCCATCATTACCAAGATTCATATTGCAAAACAAAGATTTAATAGGGGACACGTCAATAACTTTTAGATCTTCATCTTTATTTTCATAGAAATTTGAAGAACACGCTTTCATAAAGCAATCTTTCTTAGCACGCATCCTAGCGGTTCTTTCTTTGCAGTCATCAATGGAAATTCTCATGGCTTTGAGAGACTCATTGATATCATGCTTAGGAGGAATAGATCTAAGTTTTAAAGAATCAACATCAAGAGAAATTCTATCAACGATCCTAGCCAATTCATCAACTTAGCAATTTCTCTTCAAGCAAAGCATTGAAATTCTTTTGTGAATTCATAAACTCTTTAACACTAGTCTCAAATTCAGAGGGCATATTATTAAAATTTCCAGAAGAGTTGTTGTAGGAATTACCATAACTATTAGAGGAATTGCTAGGATAAGGCCTAGGATTAAAGCTTCCTCTATACGCGTTGTTACCAAAATTATTCCTACCAACAAAATTCACATCCATAGATTCATTATTATTCTCAATCAAAGTAGACAAAGGCATATCATTAGGATCAGAAGAAACACTCTTAGTAGCAAATAATTTCATAAGTTCATCCATCTTTCCACTCAAAACATTAATTTCTTCTATCGCATGCACTTTTTTATTAGTAGATCTTTCAGTGTGCCATTGAGAATAATTAACCATAATATTATCTAGGAGTTTAGTAGCTTCTCCTAAAGTGATTTCCATAAAAGTGCCTCCCGCGGTCGAATCTAAAAGATTTCTAGAAGCAAAATTCAATCCGGCATAAATTTTTTGTATAATAGTCCACAAATTCAAACCATGAGTAGGGCAATTACGTATCATTAATTTCATCCTCTCCCAAGCTTGTGCAACATGTTCATGATCAAGTTGCTTAAAATTCATAATGTCGTTTCTAAGAGAGATGATCTTAGTGGGAGGAAAATACTTAGAGATAAAAGCATCTTTGCACTTATTCCAAGAATCAATACTATTTTTAGGCAAAGATGAAAACCAAGCTTTAGCACGATCTCTAAGAGAAAAAGGAAATAGCTTCAATTTAACAATATCATTATCAACATCTTTCTTCTTTTGCATATCACACAAATCAACGAAGCTATTTAGAGGAGTAGCGGCATCTTCAATAGGAAGGCCGGCGAATTGATCTTTCATAACAGATTCAACAAAGCAGCATTGATTTCACAAGATTCAGTATCGGTAAGAGGAGCAATCGGAGTGATAAGGAAATCATCATTGTTGGTATTGGTAAAGTCACACAATTTGGTATTATCTTGAGCCATCGTGACAAACAAGCAATCCAACACACGAGCAAACAAGAAGCAAGCGAAAAAGAGGCGAACAGAAAAGAGAGGGTGAATGAAACGGCAAGGGTGAAGTGGGGGAGAGGAAAACGAGAGGCAAATGGCAAATAATGTAATGCAGGAGATAAGGGTTGTGATGGGTACTTGGTATGTTGACTTTTGCGTAGACCTCCCCGGCAACGGCGCCAGAAATCCTTCTTGCTACCTCTTGAGCACTGTGTTGGTTTTCCCTTGAAGAGGAAAGGGTGATGCAGCAAAGTAGCGTAAGTATTTCCCTCAGCTTTTGAGAACCAAGGTATCAATCCAGTAGGAGGCTACGCGCGAGTCCCTCGCACCTACACAAACAAATAAATCCTCGCAACCAACGCGATAAGGGGTTGTCAATCCCTACACGGTCACTTACGAGAGTGAGATCTGATAGATATGATAGGATAATATTTTTGGTATTTTTATGATAAAGATGCAAAGTAAAATAAAAGGCAAAGTAAAAAGCAAAGGAAATAACTAAGTGTTGGAAGATTAATATGATGAAGATAGACCCGGGGGCCATAGGTTTCACTAGTGGCTTCTCTCAAGAGCATAAGTATTTTACGGTGGGTGAACAAATTACTGTTGAGCAATTGACATAATTGAGCATAGTTATGAGAATATCTAGGTATGATCATGTATATAGGCATCACGTCCGAGACAAGTAGACCGACTCCTGCCTGCATCTACTACTATTACTCCACTCATCGACCGCTATCCAGCATGCACCTAGAGTATTAAGTTCATAAAAACAGAGTAATGCCTTAAGCAAGATGACATGATGTAGAGGGATAAATTCATGCAATATGATAAAAACCCCATCTTGTTATCCTCGATGGTAACAATACAATGCGTGCCTTGCTGCCCCTACTGTCACTGGGAAACGACACCGCAAGATTGAACCCAAAGCTAAGCACTTCTCCCATTACAAGAAAGATCAATCTAGTAGGCCAAACCAAACTGATAATTCGAAGAGACTTGCAAAGATAACCAATCATACATAAAAGAATTCAGAGAAGATTCAAATATTGTTCATAGATAAAACTTGATCAAAAACCCACAATTCATCGGTCTCAACAAACACACCGCAAAATAAGATTACATCGAATAGATCTCCAAGAGAGAGGGGGGACATTGTATTGAGATCCAAAAAGAGAGAAGAAGCCATCTAGCTAATAACTACGGACCCGAAGGTGTGAGGTAAACTACTCACACTTCATCGGAGGGGATATGGTGATGATGTAGAAGCCCTCCGTGATCGATGCCCCTTCCGGCGGATCTCCGGAACAGGCCCCAAGATGGGATCTCGTGGGTACAGAAGGTTGCGGCGGTGGAATTAGGTTTTTGGCTCCGTATCTGATCGTTTGGGGGTACGTAGGTATATATAGGAGGAAGGAGTATGTCGGTGGAGCAACAGGGGGCCCACGTGGGTGGAGGGCGCGCCCTGGGGGGGGGTAGGCGCGCCCCCCTACCTCGTGGCCTCCTCCTTTGTTTCTTGACGTAGGGTCCAAGTCTCCTGGATCTTGTTCGTTCCAAAAATCACGTTCCCGAAGGTTTCATTCCGTTTGGACTCTGTTTGATATTCTTTTTATGCGAAACTCTGAAATAGGAAAAAAAAACAATTCTGGGCTGGGCCTCCGGTTAATAGGTTAGTCCCAAAAATAATATAAAAGTGAATAATAAAGCCCAATAATGTCCAAAATAGAAGATAATATAGCATGGAGCAATAAAAAATTATAGATACATTGGAGACGTATCACGCCCTCAATTGAACAAAGCAAAATGTCACTTGGCAATGTTGTTGTGGGAGCGTCGTGGGAGTCGATGAAGCGTGCCGCGGAGGTTTGCTCCTCACGAGCTGGATGGCTCCTGAGGTCCTGGAGGCCCGTGAGGGGCCGGAGCCTCGTGAGACATCAGAGCCAGGCGCCGGGCCTCATGAGACGCTAGAGCGAGCTGCGCGAAATGCTAGTACGTGGTGCCTGTGTTCAGCAGGCCGAAGGGCATGCAGATGTAGTTGCAGGGGAAGCCCCGCTCTGGCCAACACGCGGCGGCTAGAAGAGGTCTTGAGAAGCCGCCCTGTTGAGGCCTCGAATGTTGATGCAGACTCGTAGCTCGCCACCCGCGTCGGGAGTGGTAGCCGAGTCGGTAGGCCACACAGGGTGACGCTTGCCGTGCATGGCCCGCGCTTTCTGAAGCTCGCCGATCGCCCTGGTGATGAACTCTTGCGCTCCTGGCGCCTCACGCCTCGTCCCTTGCTTGTGGGGGTGCGCATCAAAGGATGCCTCCAAGTGGTGCCCGAATACCTCCCGTCGTTGCACTAGTCAGGCCAGACGCTCTCCAGATGGAAGCCCCCAAGCCCGTCCTGAGGGAGGCACCGGGCGCGCCTTCCTATGCGAGAGGAAGAGGCGCTCCGGTGGCAGGCGGGACACTTGAAGCGTCACCAGCGGGTTTCTTGGCCTCAGGACGGCTCTTGGGGAGGAGCTGTTTCTTCTTTGTGGGGGCAGTCTCAGGGGGGCGCGATGTCGCCTTCACCGTCGGAGTTCTCGGCCGCTGCAGCCCGATAGTCATGCTCGAGGGAGCAGATCGCATCCTTCTCATCACAGGCGACAGTGATGACGCCGCTGCACCCCGACATCTTGAGGACGTTGTAGCCATGGTGGGTAGCCGCCATGAACTTGGCGAGGGTAGGGTACCCTAGGATGGCGTTGTATGAGAGGCCAATGTGGGCTACGTCAAAGTTGATCAGCTCGGTGTGGTAGTTGTCGCGCTTGCCGAAGGTGACAGGGAGGCGCACCTGCCCCAGGGGAGTGGTGGAGCCGTCGGTCACCCCAGAGAATGGCCTGGTGGGCATGAGCTGGTCATAAGGCACATGAAGCGTCTCAAAGGTCTCCATAGAGAGGACGTTGAGGCCGGTGCCGCCATCGATGAGGGTCTTGGTAACTAAAACATTGCTGATGGTGGGCATGCACAGCATGGGGAGCGCGCCAGCAGTGGCCGCACACCTGAGGTGGTCCTTGGAATCTAAAGTGATGGCGTATTGTGACCACTTGAGGGGACACACAGCCTTGAGTTTCGACAGGTCTGTGTTCACCTCACGAGAGAACTGCTTGAAGAGGTAGTTTGTGGTGGGTGCCTGAGCACTATCGAGGATGCAAGCGATCGCGCGAGGCTCCTGATAGCCCCGAGCCCCCTAGTCTTGCTGGTTGTTGGCGTTCCTCCTGGGTGGCGGTGGCAGAGGTGCGAGGCCAGCGTTGCCCTAAGGAAGGGCCTTGCGAGGCTGATCACGCCAGGCCCCGTCACGAGGCTGGTGACGCCAGCCCTGGCGGGGGTTGCGATTGTCCCAGCGGCCTCCTCCGTGGCCCAAGCAACAGTCGTTGCGCTCGGGGCGGCGGCCCAGGCGCTCATCCCGGAGTGCCTGAGCTCCTAACAGTCATTGGTGTTGTGGGTGTGCACATTGTGGAAGACTGATAACCCACAAGTATAGGGGATTGCAACAGTTTTCGAGGGTAGAGTATTCAACCCAAATTTATAGATTCGACACAAGGGGAGCCAAAGAATATTTGCAAGTATTAGCAGCTGAGTTGTCAATTCAACCACACCTGGAGATAAATTATCTGCAGCAAAGTGATCAATAGCAAAGTAATATGATAGTTTTGATAATAGTAGCAGCAACAATGGTAACGGTAAGAGTGATAGCAGTATTGTAGCAAGTGTAACAGTAACGATAGCAGTAGTAACTTAGCAAGAACAATATAAGATAAATTCATAGGCATTGGATCGGTAATTTGTTGGATGATATTCATCATGTGACAATCATAACCTAGGGCGATATGGCACTAGCTCCAGTTCATAAATATAATGTAGGCATGTATTCCGTAAATAGTCATACGTGCTTATGGAAAGAACTTGCATGACATCTTTTGTCCTACCCTCCCGTGGCAGCGGGGTCCAATTGGAAACTAAGGGATATTATGGCCTCCTTTTAATAGAGAACCGGAACAAAGCATTAACACACGGTGAATACATGAAGTCCTCAAACTACGGTCATCACCGGGAGTGGTCCCGACTATTATCACTCCGGGGTTGCTGGATCATAACACGTAGTAGGTGACTATAACTTGCAAGATCGGATCTAGAACATGGATATAATGGTGATAACATAAACAGTTCAGATCTGAAATCATGGTACCTGGGCCCAAAGTGACAAGCATTAAGTATGCCAAAGTCATAGCAACATCAATCTCAGAACATAGTGGATACTAGGGATCAAGCCCTAACAAAACTAACTAGATTACATGATAAATCTCATCCAACTCCTCACCAACCAGCGAGCCTACGAAGCAATTATTCACTCCCGGTGGGGAGCATCATGGAATTGGCGATGGAGAAGGGTTGGTGATGACGAAGAACGAAGACCCCCTCTCCGGATCCCCAAACGGACTCCAGATCTGGCCTCCTGATGAAGAACAGGAGGTGACGGCGGCTCTGTCTCGTGGAACGTGATAATTCTTTCTCCCTGATTTTTTCTCCGAAAATAGGATTTTATAGCGTCGGTTTTAGGGTCTGCGTAGCCACCAGGTGGGGACAACCCACCGGGGCGCGCCTGGAGGGGGGGCGCCCTCGTGGGTTGTTCCCACCCAGGTGCTGATAACCCACAAGTATAGAGGATTGCAACAGTTTTTGAGGGTAGAGTATTCAACCCAAATTTATTGATTTGCCACAAGGGAGCCAAAGAATATTCTCAAGTATTAGCAGTTGAGTTGTCAATTCAACCACACCTGTAAGACTTAATATCTGCAGCAAAGTATTTAGTAGCAAAGTAGTATGGAAGTAGCGGTAACGGTGGCAAAAGTAGCAGTAGCAGTTTGTAGTAATTGTAACAATGGCAACGGTAAAGTAACTAAGCAAAGATCAATATGTGAAAAGCTCGTAGGCATTGGATCGGTGATGGATAATTATGTCGGATGCGATTCCTCATGCAATAGTTATAACATAGGGTGACACAGAACTAGCTCCAGTTCAACAATGTAATGTAGGCATGTATTCCGAATATAGTCATACGTGCTTATGGAAAAGAACTTGCATGACATCTTTTGTCCTACCCTCCCGTGGCAGCGGGGTCCGATTGGAAACTAAGGGATATTAAGGCCTCCTTTTAATAGAGTACCGGACCAAAGCATTAACACATAGTGAATACATGAACTCCTCAAACTACGGTCATCACCAGCAGTGGTCCCGATTATTGTCACTTCGGGGTTGCCGGATCATAACATATAATAGGTGACTATAGACTTGCAAGATAGGATCAAGAACTCACATATATTCATGAAAACATAATAGGTTCAGATCCGAAATCATGGCACTCGGGCCCTAGTGACAAGCATTAAACATAGCAAAGTCATAGCAACATCAATCTCAGAACATAATGGATACTAGGGATCAAACCCTAACAAGACTAACTCGATTACATGGTAAATCTCATCCAACCCATCACCGTCCGGCAAGCCTACGATGGAATTACTCACGCACGACGGTGAGCATCATGAAATTGGTGATGGAGGAAGGTTGATGATGACGACGGCGACAGATTCCCCTCTCCGGAGCCCCGAACGGACTCCAGATCAGCCCTCCCGAGAGAGATTAGGGCTTGGCGGCGGCTCCGTATCGTAAAACGCGATGAATCCTTCTCTCTGATTTGTTTCTCCTCGAACGTGAATATATAGAGTTGGAGTTGAGGTCGGTGGAGCACCAGGGGGGCCCACGAGGCAGGCGGCGCGCCCAGGGGGGCAGGCGCGCCCCCACCCTCATGGACAGGGTGTGGCCCCCTGGTCTTGATTCTTTTGCCAGTATTTTTTATAAATTCCAAAAGTATTCTCCATGAAGTTTCAGGTCATTCTGAGAACTTTTATTTCTGCACAAAAATAACACCATGGCAGTTCTGCTGAAAACAACGTCAGTTCGGGTTAGTTCCATTCAAATCATGCAAGTTAGAGTCCAAAACAAGGGCAAAAGTGTTTGGAAAAGTAGATACGATGGGGACGTATCAACTCCCCCAAGCTGATACCTCCAAAAAAGGCCCCTTTGTACAGTTTAAACTCAACCATTTAGCAGCCATAGCGCCTAAACTGAAAGTTCTATCACGAAGTAAAGCATGGCGCAAAATGGCAAGGTCAGGAGCACTAAGGCCTCCACTCTCCCCACGACCTATTAAACATCTGCCAGCAAATAATGAGTAGTAGCGCAAGACAGGAAAATGTAAAGTAGCCACTCTCGCTTCCGACACCCTTCTCCTTTCCCCTACGGTAACTTCATGAATAAAACCTTCCACATCACTAGGGCGTGGTTCCTTGATGCTACCCTCATAAGGTAATTTACAAACCTCACAAAAGTCATAGAGTGTCATTTCCTTGTACTCATCATATAAATGAAAGTCTACCATGGGTGGTGATCTCCTAGCATGAAAATGAAAATTTTGCACGAAAGTATTAGTGAGTAGGAGATACTGAGCACACTGGTCGAGGAGGAAGTCGGTGATGCCTGCATTCCCAGCCAAATAATAGAAATCATCATAAATTCTGGCCGCTTGCAAGAATGCATCACATGGCCATTAACACTGCCGAATCTCCGCGGCACGAGGAAGATTATACTTGGGCATCTCTTTCTCCTCATTTTCTTTTTTCCTTCAAACCCCGGCTCGAGGAGCCTCTCAACAATCTCCTCATCATTTTCTCCCTCTAAAATTTTCTGAAATTTTGAGTGACTCAAAATGAACCAAACTCAACAAAATTGATAGCAACTACTCCTACAAGTGCCTAGAGGCTATATCATGCATCAAAACTACTTTGGACCATATAAATTTGACATGCAAGCTCAAGAACAAGGTCACCACAGCAGCAAAAATTTGCAATGTATAAAGCAGTAGAACAAAAACTAATTGGACCATTGGAGGAGTCACATACCGAAGAACAATCCCCCAAAGCAGTTTTGTGAATGGAGCTTTGAGCAAGGAGATCGAAAATGGCAGCAAGATGAGCAAGAACATGAGTTTGAGCCATGGAGTGATTTTTTCTGGAGGAAGGCGTGGATGGGTGCTGGAATAAGTGGAGGGGGCCACGTGGGGCCCACAAGGACAGGGGGCGCGCCCTCCACCCATGTGGGCAACTGGTGAGGCCCCCTGGTGTGTGTTCAGTGCAAAAAATTCTAAAAAATTCTATAAAAAATTCTATTAAATTTTCAGGGCATTTAGAGAACTTTTATTTTTGGGAAATTTTTTATTGCACGGGTAATTCAGAAAACAGACCAAAAAAATACTATTTTTGCTTTATTTAATCTAAATAACAGAAAGTAAAAGATGGGTACAAAGAGTTGTGCTCTCTAAATTCATCCATCTCATGCTCATCAAAAAGGAATCCATTAACAAGGTTGATCAAGTCTTATTAACGAACTTCTTCCGAATGGCATGAAACCGGAGAACTTTCGAATAACACTAGGTTACCTCAACGGGGATATGCATTTCCCCAACAATAAGAATATCATATTTCTTTTTGACAGTAGGAAGAGGGAATTCAAAACCTCCAATAGTAATAGTTGAATTTTTTTCAATAGAATTGATACAATGAACTTGAGGTTGTTTCTTGGGAAAGTGTACCGTATGCTCATTACCATTAACATGAAAAGATATATTGCCTTTGTTGCAATCAATAACAGCCCATGCAGTATTTTAAAAGGGTCTACCAAGAATGATCGACATACTGTCGTCCTTGGGAATATCAAGAATAACAAAGTTTGTTAAGATAGTAACGTTTGCAACCACAACAGACACATCCTCGCAAATACCTATGGGTATAGCAGTTGATTTATCAGCCATTTGCAAGAAAATTTCAGTAGGTGTCAACTTATTCAATTCAAGTCTACGATATAAAGAGAAAGGCATAACACTAACACCGGCTCCAAGATCACATAATGCAGTTTTAACATAGTTTCTTTTAATGGAGCATGGTATAGTTGGTACTCTTGGATCTCCAAGTTTCTTTGGTATTCCACCCTTGAAAGTATAATTAGCAAGCATGGTGGAAATTTCTGCTTCTGGTATCTTTCTTTTATTAGTAACAATATCTTTCATATACTTAGCATAAGGAGGCATTTTAAGCTTAGTCAAGCACATACACAAAAAGATAGGTCTAATCATTTCAGCAAAGCGCTCAAAATCCTCTTAATCCTTTTTCTTGGATGGCTTAGGAGGAAAGGGCATGGGTTTCTGAACCCAAGGTTCTCTTTCTTTACCATGCTTCCTAGCAACAAAATCTCTGTTATCGTAACGTTGTTTCTTTGATTGTGGGTTATCAAGATCAACAACAGGTTCAATCTCAACCTCATTATCATTACTTGGTTGAGCATCAACATGAACGTCATTATTAACATTATCACTAGGTTCATGTTCATCACTAGATTGTGTCTTAGCATCAGAAATAGAAGCATCATTGGGATTCTCAGGTGTGGCTATAGCAGGTTCACTAGCATGCAAAGTTCTATCAATTTTCTTTTTCTTTTTAGTACGAGGACTAGGTGCATCAGTATTAGTTCTCTGAGAATCCTGCTCAACTCTCTTAGGATGACCCTCAGGATACAAAGGTTCCTGGGTCATTCTACCACCTCTAGTCATAACCCTAACAACATTATCTTTATTTTTACTATTAAACTCATTAAGCAATTCATCTTGTGATTTAAATACTTGTTCTACTTGAGTTGTCACCATGGAAGCATGTTTACTAATAAGCCTAAGATCATTAACAGTTCTACTCATATAATTACCCAAGTGATGAAGCATGTAAGCATTACGTTTCAATTGTCTACTAACATAAGCATTGAAGTTTTCTTGTTTAACAATAAAATTACCAAACTCATCCAAGTATTGACTAGCATACTTATTATGAGGAATATCACCTTCATCAAATCTACGGAGAGAGTTTACCTCTACTACCTGTGTTGGGTTATCAAGACCATGTATTTCCTCAATAGGCAGTAAATTTTTAACATCTTCAGCTTTATTACCTTTTTCTTTCATAGATTTCCCTGCCTCTTGCATATCTTCAGGACTGAGAAATAGAATACCTCTTTTCTTCGGATTTGGCTTAGAAGTTGGTTCAGGAAGTTTCCAATCATTATCGTTACTCAATATATTATTCAATAGCAATTCAGCTTGCTCAACAGTTCTTTCCCTGAAAACACAACCAACACGACTATCCAGGTGGTCTCTGGAAGCATCAGTTAGTCCATTATAAAAGATATCAAGTATTTCATTTTTCTTGAGACGATGATCACGCAAAGCACTAAGTAATTGGAGAATCCTCGCCCAAGCTTGTGGGAGACTTCTCTTCTTCAATCTGCACAAAGTTAAATATTTCCTTTAAAGCAGCTTGTTTCTTATGAGCGGGGAAATATTTTGCAGAGAAGTAGTAAATCATATCCTGGGGACTACGGACACAACCAGGAGCAAGAGAATTAAATCATAGTTTAGCATCACCCTTTAATGAGAAAGGAGACAATTTAAGAATGCAGTAATAGCGAATTTTTTTCCTCATGAGAAAATAGGGTGGCTATATCATTCAATTTAGTAAGAGTGCCACAACAGTTTCAGATTCATAACCATAGAAAGGATCAGTAATTAAATCAGGATCGACCGAGAATTCATAATCCTTATCAGTAACAAAGATAGGTGAAGTAGCAAAAGTGGGATCATATTTCATTCTAGCATTCAAGGATTTTTCTTTCAGCTTAGCTAACAATTTCTTAAGATCCTCTCTATCATTGCATGCAAAGAAGTCTCTAGCAGTTTCTTCATCCATAACGTAACCCTCAGGTACAATAGGCAATTCATATCTAGGGGGAGAATCATAATCTTCAGTTTCAATAATATCATCACTTTCAGTAATTTCATTCTCTCTAACCCTAGCAAGTTGTTCATCAAAATATTCACCTAGTGGCACAGTATTATCAAGTAGAAAAGTAGTTTCATCATAAGTATCATGCATAGCAGAAGTGGCATCATCAATAACATACGACATATCGGAATCAATAGCAGGTGTAGGTGTCGCAAGTTTACTTAAAACAGAAGGAGAATCAAGTGCAGAGCTAGATGCCAGTTCCTTACCTCCCCTCGTAGTTGAGGGATAGATCTTCGTTTTGTTGTCTTTCAGATTCCTCATAGTGATCAACCGATATAAATCCCAAGTGACTCAAAAAATAGAGCTATGCTCCCCGGCAACGGCGCCATAAAAAGGTCTTGATAACCCACAAGTATAAGGGATCACAACAGTTTTTGAGGGTAGAGTATTCAACCCAAATTTATTGATTCGACACAAGGGGAACCAAAGAATATTCTCAAGTATTAGCAGATGAGTTGTCAATTAAACCACACCTGAAAGACTTAATATATGCAGCAAAATATTTAGTAGCAAAGTAATATGGAAGTAACGGTAACAGTGGCAAAAGTAACAGTAGTAGTTTTGTAGCAATCGTAACAGTGTCAACGGAAAAGTAACAAAGCAAAGATCAATATGTGAAAAGCTCGTAGGCAATGGATCAATGATGGATAATTATGTCGGATGGCATTCATCATGCAACAGTTATAACATAGGGTGACACAGAACTAGCTCCAATTCATCAATATAATATAGGCATGTATTCCGAATATAGTCATACATGCTTATGGAAAAGAACTTGCATGACATCTTTTGTCCTACCCTCCCGTGGGAGCGGGGTCCTATTGGAAACTAAGGGATATTAAGGCCTCCTTTTAATAGAGTACCGGACCAAAGCATTAGCACTTAGTGAATACATGAACTCCTCAAACTACGGTCATCACCGGGAGTGGTCCCGACTATTGTCACTCCGGGGTTGCCGGATCATAACACGTAGTAGGTGACTATAACTTGCAAGATAGGATCAAGAACACAAATATATTCATGAAAACATAATAGGTTCAGATTTGAAATCATGGCACTCGGGCCCTAGTGACAAGCATTAGGCATAGCAAAGTCATAGCAACATCAATCTCAGAACATAGTGGATACTAGGGATCAAACCCTAACAAAACTAACTCGATTACATGGTAAATCTCATCCAACCCATCATGGTCCAGCAAGCCTACGATGGGATTACTCACGCACGGTGGTGAACATCATGAAATTGGTGATGGAGGATGGTTGATGATGACGATGGCCACGGATTCCCCTCTCCGGAGCCCAAAACGGACTCCAGATCTGCCCTCCAGGGGAAGAACAGGGCTTGGCAGCAGCGATGTATCGTAAAACGCGATGATTCCTTCTCTCTGATTTTTTCTCCCCGAAAGTGAATATATGGAGTTGGAGTTGAGGTCGGTGGAGGTCCTGGGGGGCCACAAGGTCGGAGGGCACGCCCTAGGGGGGTGGGTGCGCCCCCCACCCTTGTGGCCAGGGTGTGGGCCCCTTCCGTTGATTTTTTGCCAATATTTTTTATTAATTCCAAAAAGATCTCCGTGAATTTTCAAGTCATTCCGACAACTTTTATTTCTGCGCAAAAATAACACCATGGCAATTCTGCTGAAAACAGCGCCAGTCCGGGTTATTTCCATTCAAATCATGCAAGTTAGAGTCCAAAACAAGGGCAAAAGAGTTTGGAAAGTAGATACGATGGAGACATATCACCCAACTAGTCGTCATAGCCTTCGTTGGCGGGGCGGTAGCGCAGCAGCTCGCGTGCCATGAGCACCGCAGCCTGTGCGTTCGCCGGTCCATGGCGAGCATGGGAGGACGAAGCCGTGGCCGTAGTGAGGGAAGGCATGGTGGTGCGGCCATCACGCTGCATGGAGGATGGCAGAGAGGAGTCCTGGTACTCATGAGCGGCAGGGTCGTTGGCGGCGTTGGCCACGGGAGAAGCAGAGTGGCGAGGAGCGTTGCGACCCGCCAGTGCTGTCTGGGCTACACAGGTGGCCCGACGCTTGGCACGAACATGACGAGCGTCGGCCATGGGGGTGGTGAAGCGAAGATTAAGCGAGGCAGAATAACTTCAGCACGCCCCTACCTGGCACGCCAAATGTCAGAATCGGGGCTCCGCGGACCCAAAACAAGGTTCGAACTCTGGGGCGTGCGCGCAGGACTCTACTAGGCTATGGCTTGCTGCCCACTGTCTCACGGCCTAGAACCGTCGTGCTTGAGCGAGCGGGAGAGGAAAGGAACACGAGATTTACCCAGGTTCGGGCCACCTTGTGGTGTAAGACCCTACTCCTGCTTTGTGGTGGATTACCTCACAAGGAGGATGAGTATGAACTAGTACAAGGGGTGAACTGCCTCAGGAGGGCTCAAGGATCGATCTCTAGGGATGCCAAGACTCGATCCCTTCTACGCTGGAGACTAACCTATACTTATACTGGCCTTGGTCCTCTTCCCCCAAAGCTCTAGGCGGGAAGGGATACCAAAGCGGCCAATTTGAAGGGGGATAGGAGTACATCCTATCCTAACTAAAGGTGGTCTTTGCCTACAAAGCTTTTGGTCGTGATGCGTAGGTTGGCTCGATGATGACCTCCGTCCTGGCATCCGTGGTCTTGGTCTCGCTGCACCGGAATGGCAACCTTTGGGGGATTCCTTGGGAACCCGCGTACGTCCTTGCCTCCTTAGCACCAAAGAGGAAAGTGTCCTTGCCTGCGCCCGCTGGCGCCCTCCTGGCTCCGCTCGTCATGGCTTACGTCACCACGCGCCTCTTGAGGTTGGGTGGCGAGCCTAGAAGTATCCGCCCCTCGGGAGGGCCTCGTGAGGTAACCTCGGGAGACCGCCTGACGGGGGGCCCTCAGGAGGCCCTCATGTAGTTTGCCTCGCGAGGCGGGGGCCCTTGTGAGGGTCTTGCTCGTGAAGTCTTGATGCTGGGTCGTACCGGGCCTTTGACGATGCCATGATATGGGCCGCAGGCAGACGGGCCTGGGTACCTCCGGTCCCAGGGCACCGATAGGGTTGGTCCAGGCCGTTCTAGTGGCGCTATCCCATCTTGGATTGGACAGAGTGATGTAACCCTAGCTCGACCGAGTATGTAATGTGAGCTAGGATAGGAACCAAGGGAGGGACATGGCATTCTAGAGCCATGTGCCTAGGATTTTTCACCTACCCCTCATCTTCCTCCTTGTCCGCTGCCACATCCGAGCTTGTAACACAAGAAACATCGACTGTCGTGAGAAATCGAGCAATACAATCACCAGAGGCAGGAGTAGGGTGTTACCTCTCTAGGGAGAGCCCGAACCTGGGTAAACAGACTGTCTTATGTGGTAACATCTTTATTTGTCACTTGCATCCCCTCCGAACAAATCTGCCATCTCTTGACGGTACTGCCGGTCTCACAACACCAACATGCTTATTATGAGTAGTAGTGGCACATGGACACAACGACAACAGAATTTGGATTTTTGTGGCGGCGAAGTGAGATCAGACTTTGCAAGCACACTGCCTCACCACTTGAGGGGGTTATCGGCAAAGTCGCATTAAGCGTTACAAAGCCTCTCCGCACCGACAAGGTTGGTCCAGGCCATTCTAGTGGTTCAAGCCCATCTTGGACTGGATCGAGTGATGTAACCCTAGCTCGACCGAGTATATAATGTGAGCTAGGATAGGAACACTACAAGAAAAATACACTTCCGTGATGATACGTGTTTGTCACAGTAGGTCACGTTTTCTGTCATGCATGTACATCCATGACAATTTTATGACAGAATCAAGATAGTCATACATGTGCTGTCGTAGAAGTGTTCCATGACATTACCAAAATTATCATCACGGAAGTGTCCACTTCCATGACGATAAATCGCGCGTCACAGAAGTGCTTTCGTCAAGGATGACCGACACGTGGCATCCACCATAACGAAATGCTGTTAAGCTATTGGGTCCGGTTTTGGATCCGATAACCCGTTAACAGCCCGGACCAATGGGGATTTTCCACGTGTAAAATTCTGATTGGCTGACGGAAACACGTGTCAGCTCCGCGTTGGCACAGGTGTCACTCATCCAATGGGCGAGATGCACCTATGATATGTTGACACGTGGACCGGCCCAAAAGTGGCCCATAAAGTTTAAATGGGCCGGCCCAACTAAAGGCCCGCAAGATTTTGCGGACCATAATGGGCCGGCCCAGCTAAAGGCCCACGAGATTTTGCGGACCATAATGGGCTGGCCCAGCTAAAGGCCCACAAGATTTTGCGGGCCATAATGGGCGGCCCAGGTAAAGGCCCACAAGATTTTTGCGGGCCATAATGGGCCAGCCCAGGTGAAGGCCCACAAGATTTTTGTGGACCATAATGGGCCGGCCCAGCTAAAGGCCCACGAGATTTCACCGACATTAATGGGTCGGCCCAGATGTAGGCCCACAAGATTTTGAAGACCCTAGTAGGCCGGCCCATTAACTGGCTGCCATGTTTTGGGCCAAATGCCGGCCCATATTTGATCCGGTCCATTAATGGCCTGCCACATTCCGGGCCTAACAATGGCCCATATGAGATCCGGCCCGTTAAAAGCCTACCACGTTCTGGGCCAAATTATGGCCCAGATCAGGTCCGACCCTTTAAGAGGCTTTGGGCTAAATTATGGCACATATCAGATTCGGCCCGTCAACTGGACGCTATGCTTTTGGGCCCACTTGCTAAAGGCCAATTTAGTAATTCGGCCTGATATTAGTTTTGGCCTGTTAAGGGCCCGTTTAACATTTCGGCCCTATATTAATTTTGGCCTGTTAAAAGCCCGTCATATAGTTGGGCCTAACTACGGCCCGGTTTGCATCCGGCCTGCTCACAGCCGATAATCTGATTGGGCCAAACAAGGACCGAGACAATTTTGGCCTGTTAAAAGCCCGTGATTTGATTGGCACAATCATGGGTCGGGGTCCATTTCGGGCTTCTGCCGGCCCGTGAGCTGTTCGGCACGTTTTAGGCCCAACCTACTTCTCAGCCACCTAAAAGCCCATTGAGTTTTCTTGCGAAAAGAGGGCCGGCGGTTTACTCGGCCTATTAAAGGCCCGAATCTACTAGTGGGCCAGTTTACATTTAGGCCTTCTAACGGACCAAGATGATGGGGCCCATGATGCGGATCATACATCGTGATTGCATGACGGCCCGATTATGTACCGTAATTTTACGGTTTGGCCGTTTTGCTGCGAAGACATGATATATATACAGTAAAATAACTGTAGCATCGTGAATAAGAAAAAACCTAGACTATACAATAAAGAAATTATGGCATATTACATCCACTGGGCATCAAAGTTCACCACTATGATAATAAAGCACAAGCAGACAGCAGATTACATACACGGGGCATCAAAGATCGCCACCGGTGCAACTAAACACGCCCACAAAATAATATACAAAACCGACAGCATGTCAATAGAGTTCAAGAAAGGTTTGCCCTACTGGGGAGCTGCAGCGCAAGCAGTTGAGCAAGCTGATGAGACTGCGCTTGTTTAACACCTATATCCTCCTCACTCTGAAAGATAAACAAGCAGACAGATGACAGGTTTTGCACATAAAAGTATCAGTGCTGACAATTCATCACATTTCTTACTGACGAATAAAGTGACACAGTTTAAAATTGCATTAACACAATATGGTATTGTTTAGGTCAAGACATGGCAGGAAATGACATTGTGAAGGAGTTGGCAGCTTCATGACACCACTCGATTACAGATCAAGAACTCATAAGTATCAATGGTTAGTGTGCTGTCAATTTATCCCATTTCAGATTGGCAAATAAAGAGAAGGTTTAAATAATAGTAGAATGATATGACATTGTTCATAGTTAAGACATTGCAGAATATGACATTGTGCTGTAGTGGGTAGGTTCACCACACCACTAGATTACGGATCAAGAACAGAAGCATATATGCAGTGCAAAAGAAGATCACTTGCTCTGTATAGTTTAATTTACATGGTATGAAGAAGGAACTTGGTTGTACAACTGAAAACTTAAATTGAGAAGGACAAACTTTTGTTTATGAACTACATAATAAACTTTAAACATGCAATTTAATGCAAACACCAAAAATAAACAGTTGTTGCAGTCATGCCTAACCAAATATACACAACAAAGTTTGAAGGCTTGAGAAGGACAAACTTACATTATTGGTGAAGGCAGGCTCTATAAAGCCCTTGTCCATGCTAATGGGGGGGGGCAATTCAAGAAGTTTACCACAGAATCTTCTTCATAAGCGTTGCCTTTATTCTACATTTTGTTAAGAGTAAATATAGATGTGATAATATAAGAAAAAATGGAGAATATTTAAGATAATATGAAGAGTGATGCTACATAACCAAGTAGCTATAAATGTAAGTACAACGATACAGGCAAAAGGTACAGCCAAGAGCAATGCAGAGCTAAACTTCTTCAGTACCAGTGGTGTTATCCAACCTTATGGTAAGAGTAAATATAGATCTTATGTGTAGAAAATGGAGGGCAAAGGAAAATAAGCTGCAGAGTGATGGTACATGAACAACTACCTGTCAATATAAGTACACTAATAAAGGACAGCAGGTACTTACAAGAACAATGCAGAGCTAAAAAATTTCATTGGCATTGGATATATTCTACACTAATGTAACCATTCATACAGATCAGTTAATTTGGAGCGAACAATTGATAAGCAAGCTATCATGCATACTGTTGTCACATAATGAACTAGGTATGTATGCAAGTACAGTGATACAGGACAACAGGTACTAACAAGAGCAAAGCAGCGGGCAGCATATTTGGATATCCTGTCGTTCTTTTCAAATCGGAATTCTTTTTCGAGCAGATTTCCTGCAAAAAGATCCGTAAGGCACATGCGGAAAAGTAGAAGTTCAAATTGTCATGCGATATCATAGACAGTACCTCATCCTCGGAACGAGACCAGTGCATAACAAGGTTTTTCCATTCAATGTCTTCTAAATTTAGCACATGAGACTTCACCAGAAATTCGTTTATAGACTTGCCATCAAGTTGTGATTTCCTCAGGTAACACCAATATTGCTGCAATGCTTCCTTGAAAAGCGCAAGCAAGCTTTGCTCGTCATGACTATCCAGATTGACCCTCGCCTACTTACAACAATGTAATGTAAATCATTGATGTGTTCAATCAGCAGAAAACAGGAATATAATCTCCATGAATAATAGCACTTACACGTAAGTGGGACAGGAAGATGTGAAAATGGTGTTTGTCTTCACTATAATCTTCCCATGATGGGAATATATGCAGGTAGTCCTAACAACATTGAAAGCATTGTCTTTTAAACTGGGAATAACTAGAATGGGGTTCCAATCTACAGGAATTGGCCGTCTCTATAGTTGGGATAGGTCTTCGGCCGGTGGACTTGCTGTACTTTTTGCTGGAGTGGGATTTTTCTGTGGTACGGCTGGTGCTATGGCAACTAAAATCGGCATACCTTTTGCTGGAGTCTAGGTCCTGTGTGATGCGGCTAGTGGTGTGGCTAGTGAAGTATGGGTACAGTCTGCTGGAGTCGGTCCTACGTTTTGTGTCACTGGTTGTACAGCCAATATAAGTGGGGTGCTGTCTGATTTCTCCGGCACAACCACGTTTTTCAAGGACTTTGCTCGTGCTCCTTCGGGTTCGGCAATCACCCTCTTCCTTTTTGATGTCTGATGCACAAGAACAACATTTGAGTGGAAAAACATGGTATTATGACAGATGAAATATGTATTGATAATGGATGGGCATGGCATCTCGACATATATGATGAGTAAACTAAGCAGATGGCGGTGCAACAAAGTAGAAGAAATGCAAGACAACATATGCAAGATACGCGCAATCAATAAAACCTTGCCAAATTAGAACATGCACCTTGATGGGTGAACAGGACAGGCCATCTGCCTTTGACTCCTCGAGGTTAGAATAGTCATCAGGATCATATTCTGAACAAGAATCAACAGGTGGGGAGCGTATGAGTTTCATTGCATCCAGAATGGCACTCAATGCCTTGGTGCTAATTTTGTAAGTCATTGCGGAGTTTAGCTTCAAGAGTGGACTGTTGCTAGTGCGACACAAAGCAGCTACACAGATCATAGTGTAGATATAACGGGAAAACCGTAAGCATCAGAGTAAAATCAGCAAAGTGAAACTTGCTGGAATATACGTGCTAGTATTGCTGGTACGGCTAGAAAGGCTTCGGATACCAGCTCTCTTCAACTGAAGGTGCGGTACTGTTAATATCAGTGTAACTCTCAAAGGCGACACAGTTCCCCGCATTTCCTTGCTATTCTTATAGGATTCAAGTGGGCAGGCCACTACAAATCCTATTCCCATGTTTAAAAAATCCTATGAATCAAAGAGGCCCGAAGAGTTCAAAGTGTCCATACCAACCGACCGTATAGAACTCTACACTGCAAATGTCCCTGCTCATCTTCACTACAAGGAACATACTGTACTACTATCATACTCCCTCCGTTCGAAAATATAAGTCTTGGTAGAGATTTCCACTATGGATCACATACAGATGTATCCAGATACATTTTAGAGTGTAGATTCACTCATTTTGCTCCATATGTACTCCATGGTGGAATCTATACAAAGACTTGTATTTAGGAACGGAGAGAGTACTTATTAAAGAAGAACGGAAGAGGAACATGCTAAAGAAGAGCAAGCAGATTTTGGATAATAAAATGTTCGTTGCGCAGTGCCCACACATGATGAACCAGAGCGCATTAAGAAAGGAACTCCCTATTGTCTCTCTATATGTGGTGCACATGCTTTTTCGAAAGTAAAGTAGGAACATTAGCTGACCAATTAAATGTTATCTATTTTAGTAATATGAGCATCATATCAGATTTGTACTTGAGCAACAAGTTTGGAATTATGAGTGGCACGTTGTTTAGCTTGATGGATTCAGGAGCAGTGCTAAGCAGGTACGATGATGGTATTGAATATAAAGGCATGTCTGCATGCAAGTCGCGTGACTTTTGTCATTTGGGTCAGTCGACCATTTCAGGCGGTTGGATGAAGATCCTACGTCTCCTAACCCTTCTGCTTCCTCATCCCTGATTCTTCCCATACAGAACACCGCACGGGCCGCCGGCCGGACCACCGGCCCTCACCGCCTGTGTTCCTCCGCCACCCCCACCCCCGCCCCCACCTGCTTCGAGTTTTCTTTGTTCAGCGAGGCCCCACCACCGCCCCCCCCCCACAACCAAAGTCCCCACCCGAGCCCCTTC
>NC_057799.1:431912825-431955225 GCF_018294505.1 Triticum aestivum | reverse complement strand
AGCCCCTTCGTTCGCACCGGTGAACTCCGGCGAGCTCTGAAAAATCGACTGACCCAATTTTGAAATTTAGTCTACTGTGATTTAACTAGTGTGGAATATAAAAGGGGAAAACCATAAGCATTAGGAGTATAGTGTTGAGCGTGCCATGGCGGATCTGAAGGTGCAAACCGGACAAAGGCAACTTCGCAACCAATGTTTGCTTTCAACTAGCAAGTAAGTGATGGACAAGAAATCAGAGTAAAGCAGTGGCGATCTATTTTCTTGTTGCGATAAATAAGTTGAGCGGATACGAAAGAGTACCGCCTCTGGTGCGGCGCCGTGTATGCATCTGCTGAGAATTTGACGGTGCTGCAGTAGCGATGGCTATCGGCGGCGTGGAAGCAGATCTAGGAGGGTAGACGGTGGCGGCGGGGCGTGGTGGACGAGACGGTCGTAGGAGCGGCGTCGACAAGGTGGACGACGGCGGGGATGAAGCGAGAGGACAGGATGTAAGGATCCCGGTCCGAAGCCGTGGATGAGAAAGGTCGATCTCTTGTAATGGACGGCGGCGTCGGGGTATCAGCTCCGGCATGGTGGAGGAGGACGGCGGTCGATGGGTGGCGGACGGAGGAGGCTGGGGTGGAGAGGGTGTTTTGGCGCCCACGGAGTACGAATGGGGAAATGGAGGTGGAGAGGAAGGGGGAACCATGTCTTCAGGGCGCGCTTGTCTCAAATGCAAGGAAATTTACAAACTTAGCCCCCGTTTCAAATCTCCTACATCACAGCAATATTAGTCGGTTGGGGATAGGACGGTAATCTCGCATACACCGAATATTTGCCGACGAGAGTTTGTTTTTGGCGCCCACCGTGTATGAATCGGGGAGGGAGTCGATTTCGGCCGAGGACACACTCTGTTTTGGCGCCCACCGTGTATGAATCCGGGTGAGAGGCGGTTATGTCACGTTTGAGTGAAATTACAAACCTACCCCTATCGAAACCTATAGAAATCGAACAGATAGGCTTTGTGTGGCAGGGATAGGCAGTAGTAATTTCCATCTCGCAGATTTTGGTTTCGGGCGGTTACTGCGACTTTCCTCGCTTCGTTCAAATTTTGTAGAGCGCACGTTTACCGTGCCAACTCAATTCGAATCCCGTTTGTATTCTAATTTTTTTCGGGCGGGATCCATTTTTGATTGGAATAAAATTCTATATACATCATTTTTTTATATACTTTCAAAAGCACAACAAAGAATTCTGCTCCTTTATATGTATAATATGATTTACAAATACAATGATCTCAAAATCATAAGGTTGAATTCAAAAAATTAAACCAAATTATGTTCTAGTAGAATGTATGGATCAGTAATATCTACATATTAAATAACATTAATGCGCGTGAATTCATATGAGTATGCATGTTTGATAGATCAATTTTGGTTCGAGTATGGATTACATGTATCATCATCTCGAATTCAAATATTTGAATCCCTTTTATGTTCACTCCTTTCACGCCCATCTCTCTCGCATGCATGCTCCTTCATGTAGCTGTCACTCTCTTTTCTCCAGCTCACCCGCACGCTCACTTCATGTTTCTCCTATTCTCGCAAACATGGTCTCTCGATGTCTCCCTTGAGAAGTTTCACACTCTCCCTATCATTATACATTACACGGTTTTCATTATCTCTCACGTCTCTACCGTTCTCTCGTATCACTAGGTACCTAAGCTTTCTTTTTCACCGCCACACACACACAGTCTCCACTTGTCTTTCACTTTGTCTTTCTCTCTATGGGATTCTCTCACACACCCTATATGTCTCTAGATATGAATCATACCACTAAAATTACTCTCTCTCTGTCCTGTAGACACAACATTTGTTGCGGTCTCCTTTTCGTCTCCATCCTAGACTGACATTATTCATTTATTTACCGATCAGACAAACTACCCCCTCTCTCTCTCACACACACACAACTCCTGCTTCCACTCCCCTTCCCGACTACCATCTCTCTCTCACACACACAAAACTCTCGCTTTCGCACCCCCGACTCGTATTTCTCTCACAAACATTTATCGACTAGCCTCTAGATAGGTTTATACACCCGCACACTCGTGCTTCCACTATCGCATACATGTCTCTCTCCCGCTCCTTTTATCTATGTAGATTTTTCTTCCCTTCTTGAGACACGCCCTCTCGATCGTGCACACACACACACTATCGCCTCATTTTAAGCTGATACCTCTCGCACACACACTCTTTGTGTCTTTGTCACACATGCACTCCGTCCTCCTCCTCTCTCCCTCTGTCTCACACACACATGGGCTTTTTGCAACAACTAGCAAGATGCCCATGCGTTGCACGGAACATCAAGATGCATTTCTATGAGTAGTTTATCTTGTGGGAGAAAAGGATGAACAAGGGAAGGCCTTATTTGCAAGTGTGGAGAGGGGTGTGGGTATCTTTTTGCAAAATTGCCATAGTTTCCTTCCTATCCGTCAGATATAGATCGGACGGCGTATATTGCAGGATGGCAGGCACACGATCATCACCGACTATGCTTTTTATAAGAGTAGGGATACAAAACAGAGTTGGTGATGATGGTGGGCCTGCCATCCTGCAATATATAGGCCGTCCGATTTATATCTGACGGATAGGAACGAAACTATGGCAATTTACCCCCACTCCTCTCCACATTTGCAGATAAGGCCTTCCCTCGTTCATCCTTTTCTCCCACAAGATCTTGATGTTACGTGCAACGCACGGGCATCTTGCTAGTAAGAGTAGAAATTAGACATATACCACTTCTCGAATCTTGAAACCAACAACATTCCTCCCTTATCTCATCAAAACCGCCAAAGGAATATATTTTGAGTGAAACATAACATTTTTTTAGTGATATACGTATTTCAAAACTAGACTTTTTTTCTATCAAATCGGTGAATATGTATTAATCTACTCTGATCGTGTGGCAACGCATTGGCACATTGCTAGTAGTTATTATAATTTTTTGGACACCAGACAAACGTGTGCTACCTCTTGAGCATTGCGTTGGTTTTCCCTTGAAGAGGAAAGGGTGATGCAGCAAAGTAGCATAAGTATTTCCCTCAGTTTTTGAGAACCAAGGTATCAATCCAGTAGGAGGCTACACACGAGTCCCTCGCACCTACACAAACAAATAAATCCTCGCAACCAACATGATAAGGAGTTGTCAATCCCTACACGGTCACTTACGAGAGTGAGATCTGATAGATATGATAAGATAATATTTTTGGTATTTTTGTGATAAAGATGAAAAGTAAAATAAAAGGCAACGGAAATAGCTAAGTGTTGGAAGATTAATATGATGGAGAATAGACCCGGGGGCCATAGGTTTCACTAGTGGCTTCTCTCGAGAGCATAAGTATTTACGGTGGGTAAACAAATTACTGTTGAGCAATTGACAGAATTGAGCATAGTTATGAGAATATCTAGGCATGATCATATATATAGGCATCACGTCCGAAACAAGTAGACCGACTCCTGCCTGCATCTACTACTATTACTCCACACAGCGACCGCTATCCAGCATGCATCTAGAGTATTAAGTTCATAAGAACAGAGTAACGCTTTAAGCAAGATGACATGATGTAGAGGGATAAACTCATGCAATATGATATAAACCCCATCTTGTTATCCTCGATGGCAACAATACAATATGTGCCTTGCTGCCCCTACTGTCACTGGGAAAGGACACCGCAAGATTAAACCCAAAGCTAAGCACTTCTCCCATTGCAAGAAAGATCAATCTAGTAGGCCAAACCAAAATGATAATTCGAAGAGACTTGCAAAGATAACCAATCATACATAATAGAATTCAGAAGATTCAAATATTGTTCATAGATAAACTTGATCATAAACCCACAACTCATCGATCTCAACAAACACACCACAAAAGAAGATTACATCAAATAGATCTCCACAAGAGAGGGGGGGAACATTGTATTGAGATCCAAAAAGAGAGAACAAGCCATCTAGCTAATAACTATGGACCCGAAGGTCTGAAGTAAACTACTCACACTTCATCGGAGAGGCTATGGTGTTGATGTAGAAGCCCTCCGTGATCGATGCCCCCTCCGGCGGAGCTCCGGAACAGGCCCCAAGATGGGATCTCACGAGTACAGAAAGTTGCGGCGGTGGAATTAGGTTTTTGGCTCCGTATCTGATTGTTTGGGGGTACGTAGGTATATATAGGAGGAAGGAGTACGTCGGTGGAGCAACGTGGGGTCCACGAGGGTGGAGCGCGCGCCCAGGGGGGTAGGCGCGCCCCCTACCTCGTGGCTTCCTGGTAGCTTTCTTGACGTAGGGTCCAAGTCCTCTGGATCATGTTCGTTCCGAAAATCACGTTCCCGAAGGTTTCATTCCGTTTTGACTCCGTTTGAAATTCTTTTTTTGCGAAACTCTGAAATAGGCAAAAAAACAGCAATTCTGGGCTGGGCCTCCGGTTAATAGGTTAGTCCCAAAAATAATATAAAAGTGTCTAATAAAGCCCAATAATGTCCAAAACAGAAGATAATATAGCATGGAGCAATCAAAAATAATAGATACGTTGGAGACGTATCAAGCATCCCCAAGCTTAATTCCTGCTCGTCCTCGAGTAGGTAAATGATAAAAACATAATTTTTGATGTGGAATGCTACTTGGCATAATTTCAATGTAATTCTTCTTAATTGTGGTATGAATATTCAAATCCGAAAGATTCAAGATAAAAGTTCAATATTGACATAAAAATAATAATACTTCAATCATACTAACTAAGCAATTATGTCCTCTCAAAATAACATGGCCAAAGAAAGTTCATCCCTACAAAATCATATAGTTTAGTCATGCTCCATTTTTGTCACACAAGAATGCTCTCATCATGCACAACCCCGATGACAAGCCAAGCAATTGTTTCATACTTTAGTAATCTCAAACTTTTTAACCTTCACGCAATACATGAGCGTGAGCCATGGACATAGTACTATGGGTGGAATAGAATATGATGATGGGGGTTATGTGGAGAAGACAAAAAAAGGAGAAAGTCTCACATCAATGAGGTTAATCAATGAGCTATGGAGATGCCCATCGATTGATGTTAATGCAAGGAGTAGGGATTGCCATGCAACAGATGCACTAGAGCTATAAATATATGAAAGCTCAACAAAAGAAACTAAGTGGGTGTGCATCCAACTTGCTTGCTCACGAACACCTAGGGCACTTGAGGAGGCCCATTGTTGGAATATACAAGCCAAGTTCTATAATGAAAAATTCCCACTAGTATATGAAAGTGACAAAACAAGAGACTCAAAATCATGAAGATTATAGTGCTACTTTGACGCACAAGTGTGGTAAAAGGATAGTAACATTGTCCCTTCTCTCCTTTTCTCTCAATTTTTTTGGGCCTTCTCTTTTTTATGGCCTTTCTCTCTCTCTCTCTCTCTCTCTCTCTCTCTCTCTCTCTCTCTCTCTCTTTTTATTCCTCACTTGGGACAATGCTCTAGAAAATGATGATCATCACACTTCTATTTATTTACAACTCAATGATTACAACTCGATACTAGAACAAAGTATGACTCTATATGAATGCCTCCGGCGGTGTACCGGGATATGCAATGAACCAAGAGTGACATGTATGAAAGAATTATGAATGGTGGCTTTGCCACAAATACTATGTCAACTACATGATCATGCAAAGCAATATGACAATGATGAACGTGTCATGATAAACGGAATGGTGGAAAGTTGCATGGCAATATATCTCGGAATGGCTATGGAAATGCCATAATAGGTAGGTATGGTGGCTGTTTTGAGGAAGATATAAGGAGGTTTATGTGTGAAAGAGCATATCATATCATGGGGTTTGGATGCACCGGCGAAGTTTGCACCAACTCTCAATGTGAGAAAGGGCAATGCACGGTACCGAAGAGGCTAGCAATGATGGAAAGGTGAGAGTGCGTATAATCCATGGACTCAACATTAGTCATAAAGAACTCACATACTTATTGCAAAAAACTACAAGTCATCAAAAACCAAGCACTACGCGCATGCTCCTAGGGGGATAGATTGGTAGGAAAAGACCATCGCTCGTCCCCGACCGCCACTCATAAGGAGGACAATCAAAGAACACCTCATGTTTCAAATTTGTTACATAACGTTTACCATACGTGCATGCTACGGGACTTGTAAACTTCAACACAAGTATTTCTCAAATTCACAACTACTCAACTACCACAACTTTAATATCACTACGTCCATATCTCAAAACAATCATCAAGCATCAAACTTCTCTTAGTATTCAAAATAATCATAAGAAAGTTTTTACTAATCTTGAATACCTAGCATATTATGATTATTTAAGCAAATTACCATGCTATTTAAGACTCTCAAAATAATCTAAGTGAAGCATGAGAGATCAATAGTTTCTATAAAACAAATCCACCACCGTGCTCTAAAAGATATAAGTGAAGTACTAGAGCAAAAACTATATAACTCAAAAGATATAAATGAAGGACATAGAGTGTTCTAATAATTTCCAAATCATGTGTGTCGTTCTCAAAAGGTGCGTACAGCAAAGATGATTATGGTAAAATAAAAAGCAAGGACTCAAATCATACAAGACGCTCCAAGCAAAACACATATCATGTGGTGAATAAAAATATAGCTCCAAGTAAAGTTACCGATGGAAGTAGACGAAAGAGGGGATGCCTTCCGGGGCATCCCCAAGCTTTGGCTTTTAGGTGTCCTTAGATTATCTTGGGGTTGCCATGGTCATCCCCAAGCTTAGACTCTTGCCACTCCTTGTTCCATAATCCATCAAATTTTTCACCCAAAGCTTGAAAACTTCACAACACAAAACTCAGCAGAAAATCTCGTGAGCTCCGTTAGCGAAAGAAAACAAAAGACCACTTCAAGGTACTGTAATGAACCCATTCTTTATTTTATTGGTGTTAAACCTACTGTATTACAACTTCTCTATGGTTTATAAACTCTTTTACTAGCCATAGATTCATCAAAATAAGCAAACAACACACAAAAACAGAATCTGTCAAAAACAGAACAGTTTGTAGTAATCTGTAACTAACGCAAACTTATGGAACTCCAAAACATCAGCCAAAATAGGACGACCTAGAAAATTTGTTTATTGATCAGCAGCAATTGTTATCAATATTTTATCACGTTCTGGTGATTTTTAACAATTATTTTCGTGAACAGAAAGTTTCTGGAATTTTCTGCAAGATCAAATAACTATCATCCAAGAAGATCCTATAGGTTTAACTTGGCACAAACACTAATTAAAACATAAAAACACATCTAACCAGAGGCTAGAACAAATATTTATTCCTAAACAGAAGCGAAAAGCAAAAAAAAAACTAAAAATAAAATTGGGTTGCCTCCCAACAAGCGCTATCGTTTAACGCCCCTAGCTAGGCATAATAGCAAGGATAGATCTAGGTATTGCCATCTTTGGTGGGCAATTCTTCAATGAGATACCTATCATCCTTAGGAGTTTCTTTATTTTTATTGATCATCAAACTTCTAGTCACATAACCAAAAAATTCATTTGTAGCAAATGGTTCCTTAATGATAGCGAAAAGATTGGGATGAATACTTATAGATTTGAGATCCGCAGTTTCCTTACTAGAGGATTCACCCTTATTTTTTGGAACATACATAAGCTTGGAAATTTTAGTTGGAGGACTTGGAGTATTCTTTACGAAAGAAAAAGCGGTTCCCAAGTTGGTAATGATACCCTCAAGTTTATCGATTCTAGTGGAATCCTGATTTATCCTTTCATTAACTATGGGTTCCTTCTCCTTAATATTTTTCAAAGTGACTCCTACTTTAGATCCATATTGGGTAATTTGGTTGTGGATCTTTTTATCCAAATTTTCGATTAACTCTACGGTAGCAACTTTATTTTCAATAATTTCAAGTCTTTGCATTACATGCTCCAAAGTTAACATAGTTCCATTAACCAAAAGAGGTGCTGAGCCAAACAAATCTATCATAGCATTATAAGAGTCAAAAGTATGGCTACCCAAGAAATTCTCTCCGGTAATGGTGTCAAGAATATATCTATACCAAGGATTAGCACCTACATAAAAATCGCGGAGATGAACGGAAGTAGATTGCTTCCTAGTAGATCTATTTTGAGCATTGCAAATTCTATACCAAGCGTCTTTTAGATTTTATCCCTCCCTTTGTTTAAAACTGAGAACTTCATTTTCGGGAGACAACGGAGAAGATAAAGGACTAGCCATGACGACAAGGCAAGCAAATGAAAAAGAGGCGAACAGAAAAGAGAGGGCGAATAAAACGACAAAGGTGAAGTGGGGGAGAGGAAAACGAGAGGCAAATGACGAATAATGTAATGCGGGAGATAAGGGTTTGTGATGGGTACTTGGTATGTTGACTTTTGCGTAGACCTCCCCGGCAACGGCGCCAGAAATCCTTCTTGCTACCTCTTGAGCACTATGTTGGTTTTCCATTGAAGAGGAAAGGGTGATGCAGCAAAGTAGCGTAAGTATTTCCCTCAGTTTTTGAGAACCAAGGTATCAATCCAGTAGGAGGCTACACACGAGCCCCTCGCACCTACACAAACAAATAAATCCTCGCAACCAACGTGATAAGGGGTTGTCAATCCCTACACGGTCACTTACGAGAGTGAGATCTGATAGATATGATAAGATAATATTTTTGGTATTTTTGTGATAAAGATGCAAAGTAAAATAAAAGGCAACGGAAATAGCTAAGTGTTGGAAGATTAATATGATGGAGAATAGACCCGGGGGCCATAGGTTTCACTAGTGGCTTCTCTCAAGAACATAAGTATTTACGGTGGGTAAACAAATTACTGTTGATCAATTGACAGAATTGAGCATAGTTATGAGAACATCTAGGCATGATCATGTATATAGGCATCACGTCCGAAACAAGTAGACCGACTCCTGCCTGCATCTACTACTATTACTCCACACATCGACCGCTATCCAACATGCATCTAGAGTATTAAGTTCATAAGAACAGAGTAACGCTTTAAGAAAGATGACATGATGTAGAGTGATAAACTCATGCAATATGATATAAACCCCATCTTGTTATCCTTGATGGCAACAATACAATACGTACCTTGCTGCCCCTACTGTCACTGGGAAAGGACACCGCAAGATTGAACCCAAAGCTAAGCACTTCTCCCATTGCAAGAAAGATCAATCTAGTAGGCCAAACCAAATTGATAATTCGAAGAGACTTGCAAAGATAACCAATCATACATAAAAGAATTCAGAAGATTCAAATATTGTTCATAGATAAACTTGATCATAAACCCACAATTCATCGATCTCAACAAACACACCGCAAAAGAAGATTACATCGAATAGATCTCCACAAGAGAGGGGGAGAACATTGTATTGAGATCCAAAAAGAGAGAAGAAGGCATCTAGCTAATAACTATGGACCCGAAGGTCTGAAGTAAACTACTCACACTTCATCGGAGAGGCTATGGTGTTGATGTAGAAGCCCTCCATGATCGATGCCCCCTCCGGCGGAGCTCCGAAACAGGCCCCAAGATGGGATCTCACGAGTACAGAAGGTTGCAGCGGTGGAATTAGGTTTTTGGCTCCGTATCTGATCGTTTGGGGGTACGTAGGTATATATAGGAGGAAGGAGTACGTCGGTGGAGCAACGTGGGGCCCACGAGGGTGGAGGGCGCGCCCAGGGGGGTAGGCGCGCCCCCCTACCTCGTGGCTTCTTGGTAGCTTTCTTGACGTAGGGTCCAAGTCCTCTGGATCATGTTCGTTCCGAAAATCACGTTCCCGAAGGTTTCATTCCGTTTGGACTCCGTTTGATATTCTTTTTCTGCGAAACTCTGAAATAGGCAAAAAACAGCAATTCTGGGCTGGGCCTCCGGTTAATAGGTTAGTCCCAAAAATAATATAAAAGTGTATAATAAAGCCCAATAATGTCCAAAACAGAAGATAATATAGCATGGAGCAATCAAGAATTATAGATACGTTGGAGACGTATCAACGTGGAGTACATATACTAAGAGAAGAGGCGCACGCATGCAGTTGGTCTCTCACTGTCTCGCACACATCAGTGTTACGTAAAGGCAACATTAACAAATAAACCCTAAAACCCTAGGTGCACGATTGCTGCATTCGCGGGTACCGGGTACGTGGTGGAGCGCACCTTTGTAGGAATAGTCAGCTCGCGTGATAATTTGATCCGTAGGAGTTGATGGTCGGGACCACAGGTGAACGACTTGGAGGCGGTGGCTCGCCAGTTGCCACAGATCGAGTAGCCACATTTAAAATATCATTTTTAGCGGGGTTAAGAGTTCCGATTTTCAATGGCGCGTTATAAGTACTAAGTAGTTTTTAGAACGATTGGTATGGAGCAAAAATGGAATTCATAGTACTACGTACCTCCTTGGCGTATGGTTGTATGGGTTTATGTTGCGAGATGTTGAACCTGGTAGTTCTAGGGCAAATACTATGGTTTAGATTTAGATGTTGGTTTTCAGTAATGAAAATCGGAAGGGGGAAACCCTTCTTTGATTAAAAAAATACTTCCTCCGTTCTGGTTTACTAGTCCCCATCGTATTTTGGGTCAAAGTTTGTCCATGAATTTTACTTGTAAAATGTGAATGGAAAATGAGATTTTGTTATACGCAAACAAAAAAGGACTAGAGGGAGTGATTGCTCTGACACGGACGCGACCTCTCATAGCGCAGGCATTGAACCGGCGCGCCAACCAAGAGGGCCCCACTCGCTGCAGGCTCGGCTGAACACGCCTCCTCGCCGCATGCAACCAGCTTTCAGACTGCCCCGCCTGCCTTCATTGAATCCGCGCGTGTGCCGGCAACTCGTCCTTCCGCGAGCTGGCCGGCATTTTAGAACACAAAAAATGACCAAAATATAATTAACTACGCATGGTCTTGACTTGTTGTGCTCGCACTGGTAGCAGGAACTAGAGGTTTTTCTTTATTCATAACTCTCCTCAATTTTTTTTGGCTTTGAAGTGAATCATGGTTGTGGACATTATGTATGAATGTGGTGAGTTTGATGTGGAAGTTGAACTTGGAATGTCGGGCTTGCGCGTGAACTATACCATGTCCAATGCTTCGTCTGTTATTGTTTGGAAAGTAATTGCTATCATTACATGACCTGAAAAAAATATTTTGTGCCACATTAGTAGGTGCACGGACATCACAACAGGCATGCTGACTGGATAAACATTTGAACCTAGCTACTATGAAGGAAATTTTGTATTGACAACATTTTTAGATAGTAGGAGATGCCTAGCCTGCTCTGCCTCTGCTAGCTTATTTCTGGCTTCTTCCATCTCTTCTTTGGCATGGGTGAAGAGAGCATTTGATTGCTCTTTTCGCTTCTTCAGGAACTCAGCTACATTCTCAAGGGCTGCTGCACGCTTTCTTTCAGCCTTTACTAGAGCCACGAGGACACGAACAACTGATGACTCCACCTGGCTTGTGTGTAATCCAGCATCATCTGGGAATTTGCACCTTGTGTCTAATCCAGCATCATTAGGGAACTGGCACCTTGTGTGTAATCCAGCCTCATTCTGGAAACATGATCTCGAGGTTGACCATACTTCCCTCCTTGCAGGAACTGCATCCTGACATGAAGTTACTTCTTTTTTAGATCAATACTCAGAGCAACCCAGATCCATTTAGTAGAAGCCAGATAAACAGAACTGGGAGAAGTGAATTCAAAAGGAAAAAATATAAAAACAGACTACAAGGTGAGAACACCCACTTCCTACATCCAGCTAAAAACGAAAGCATTAGGACGGTTAAGACTCTTCTTATGACACATCGAAGAACACGAGGCTTAAGAGAAATAGAGACTACAACATATACACATCGAAGAACACGAGGCTAAACAAAAGTAATTGAAAGGGTATTACTTACCAAAGCTCGTTTTACAGGTTCGGTGCAGCTCCTCTTTAACTTGCCACGCTCCTTGAAGATGTCCCCAATATCCTGTGTTTGGTCTTCATTGCTCCTCTGCATGTTCGCACTCGTGGTTTTAAAATCTCAACATGGCAAGAAAAATATACTACTAGTAATACTCGCGCATACTGTGGGCAACATTAAAACACTCGTCTGCCATGTTAGAGCATCTCCAACAGAATCGCAACGCGCGGCGCTTTAAAAAAGCGTTTATAGTGCTGAGATTGAGAAGTAGAGATAGAGAGTAGAGACTAGAGAGTAGAGGATAGTCCTCAGCATAGATAGATCAAAAAATAGATTATTCAACTACTCCTCGTCGTCCGACTCCTCCTCGGTGATGTCCTCCTCCGACATCTGACTGTAGGCGTGAAGATACTGATTGTTATCGGATTCCCAGGGCAACACTGCTCCTAGCCTCATGTTGAATTGAGCGTTCGCTTTTCGCCTACGCTTGTCCTCGCGATAGGCGGCTTGCTCCACCCTCCTCTTATCCCTCCCCGCCCTCCTTTGCTCGTAGAACCCACACACGTTGATGATGTCCTGCGGGAAGTGTTGGCGCCACAACGCCATGGCTTCCTCGTCCATCTCGGTGATGCCGAGACGGTGCTCCCGCCTCCGGTTGTCGCGACGATCCTCGTCAGTGATAAGCCGCGGCAGAGGCACGAGCTCCTGTGCCCGCTCCCGCATCGGCACGTTGGGGAAGTTCAATGTTCTATGAGGCCATCGGAGGTGCCACGCCGCCGTGTCGTACACGCGGGTGGCCTCGTTGGCGTTGTCGAACTTGCCGAGGCCGAGGCGCATCCCGCGAAACCGGATCTCGGCGGAGAAGCCGCCGGAGGGGCGCGCGCGGACGCCGTGGTATCCCCAAGTTTCCCGCGACGCGGCGGCATGGTGGTGCGGCGGCGGCGAGGTGAGAAAGAGTGGGGAGAGAGCGGTGGCGAGGCACTGAGCGGGGAGAGAGCGGTGGCAAGGCACAGAGCGGTGGGAGGGCGTTGGATTTTATAAAGCGCGTCGGACGCCGCGCGCCAAAACTAGCGCACGCCCGGCCGCTTTTTCCCGCGCGCGTGCTATCCTTTCCCGACGTCTCTGCTATCTCTACTCTCTTCTCTACTGTTATATTTATTTTACATTTAATATTTATCTCTACTTCTCTACTCTCTACTTGTTTTCTCTACTTTTTCGCTACTCTTATAAAAAACAGAGTTGGTGATGATGGTGTTCCTGCCATCCTGCAATATAGGCCATCCGATTTATATCCGACGGATAGGAAGGAAACTGTGGCAATTTTGCAAAAAAGATACCCACACCCATCTCCGCATTTGCAAATAAGGCATTCCCTCATTCATCCTTTTCTCCCACAAGATAAACTACTCATACAAATGCATCTTGATGCGTGCAACGCATGGGCATCTTGCTAGTCCTAAAAAACTTCCCATCATTTGCCACACTACTGGTTGCAGATGAAAAACCTACCCAAGCACAGTGCGATACAGGAGCGACGCACAATTACAAGATGATATTCTGTTGGACAATGGAGGCTATAACCAATTACTTTTACGGGAACGATAGCACCCAGGAAATTTGAAGGGTAGGTATGAACAAAATTGGAACTGCACATGTACTGCTAAGTGATTCAATACACACATTACCAATCGAGGAGGAGAACGATGGTCACGGCGGCCTCTGTAGTCATGGTCGGCAACGGGAGTCAGTTCATTGTCCACGACGGTGGTGCTTCTTCGCTTGGCGTCGGCTTCCGGGAAACAGATCCGAGACCGTGGAAGACGGTGCCGGGGAAGAGGCTCTCTGTACGACGACGACGGTGGACCGGCTCCAGTGCGGCGTACGAGGTCGTCGATGAGGCAGATGCGCTGCGGTGGACGAGTGCGCCGATGTAGAAGGGGAGGAGCACGAAGGCTGCGGTGCCGTGGAGAAGTCTATTTTGCGGCGGGGATAGAAAATTGGGAGTATTCAGGTGTAGTACTCTGGGTGCCGGTGTGGGGTTGGCTGGGTAGGGTGAACCTGAAGTTACAAAAACAGCCCCCTACCAACCGTAATTCGTAGGCCTATTCTGAAGTCTATGATGGTAACTTCCCACTGCTCGAATCAGGGTCGCGGGAGATTTTCCTGCCGACCTCAAAATTTTGTGACATTGAACTCCCCGTGTGGCGTGTTGGGTGATTTGGCTAAGCAACTAGCAAGTAGTACTAGTAAACTCTGCATATTAGGTTTGACCGAAGTCAAACTTCCTAAAGTCTGACCAAGTTTATAGAAAAATATAAACATTTACCATAATAGATATGTATGATGTGAAAGTACATTCAATAATGAATCTAATGGTATTTATTTGTTATTGTATATGTTATTTTTTTGTTATAAACTTTCTGAGAGTTTACAAAACTTGACTTTGACCAATGCTAATACGCGGACTTAAATAAAAATGGAGGGTGTACACATTTGTTTTCTTAGTATGTAGTGAATTAATCATTTGTTGAAATTGTGAAATAAATATATTAGGCTACTGACTTCGAATGTAATGGTCTATACAATTCAATAGTTACAATCATTTTCGAATTCCAAGATGTATACGAGGTCTATAGTACTTCACAACATGCTCAAACTCGCATAATCCCAGTCAAATGATAATCAAAATGCATCTCGTAGTTATTACTTTGTAGGATGCAACAAAACCAACAATAACTCTACATCAGCCATTATAAAAGCAACATTTTGAACATATCCCAATGTGTGAATGAAACGTGCAGAGAGAGCTTGCGAAGATGGAGGAAATAGGGCGGGAAAGATTGTATGTATGTGGACGAGAGAGTAGGAGACAAACCTAACGGAACAGAGAGAGTGAGATAGAGAGAGGAAGAAGTTAGGTCTGTGAGAAAGATGGAGACATGTAATATACGTGAGATGCGTGTGCATCCGGATTCTGTACATGTGGAAGGAGAAGAGACAACATGTTTGATGAGAGAGCTGTAAAAACATGGACGAGAGGGGAAGGATCTCGTGGGTTGAGGGATTGATAAATTTGTGCGGGGGAGAGAGGGATTGGTAATTTTGTGCGAGAGAGAGAGAAGAGACAACATGTTTGATGAGAGAGCTGTAAAAACATGGACGAGAGGGGAAGGATCTCGTGGGTTGAGGGATTGATAAATTTGTGCGGGGGAGAGAGGGATTGGTAATTTTGTGCGAGAGAGAGAGAGGGTGGGGGGAGGAGTCAGTCAGCCATCATCACATCATCCTACTTCCAAATGGCCCCGCATTCTCTAGTGCAGTGTGGTCGCCGTCTTCGATCTCCTCGATGCCCTCTTTGAAGATTGAGGTGTTGTGCATGCTGGGGTGCAGAGAAGCACAAGCGAGAATGGTCGCCATATAACCTTGGATGGGGATGAATTGTGTGCTCGGGGGAGGGTGTGTGTGTGTGCTGTGTGTGTGTGTGTGTGTCAGATACTGAGAGAAAACAAACTTAAGGGGAGAAATGTGTGTGTATGTGACGGAAAGCTACATGCTAAACAGGGTATTCACGAAGAGATTGTGCGTGCGAGATAGAGAGCGATGTGCGGGCCTTGAGGTGGGCAGGGGCCAGGTGAGGGAGTCAAAATGTGCACGTTGATGCATGTGTTACATGCGATCGTGCGAGGGACGGACGAATCGAGAGAGATGGTTGTTGTGTTACGGATGCTCCTCTCTCTCTCACGCACACACACACACACAAGTAAAATAGAAGACCGTTCTCTCATGTATACACAACCTATCGGCATCTGTCTATGTCTCACTCATGCATGATCATTTGCACATTCACACCTCTCTATGTCTCTATCACACGCACACCGACTCCACATTGCCCTTCCGCCACAACACACATATGGACACATACACATGTTCTCTCTTAGTCACACACACAAAATCAGTATTAAAAAAACTAGGGCGCACCTAAAACGTCCAAATCCAAATAAACACGAACTGCAGCTAAATTCAAATATATGGAAATATTGTAGCGTCAAGAACTTTTCTCGGAAAAAAAAGTTGAGTAATATTCGGGGATTGTTTTCACACACATAAAAAGGTTCGGTGGATGTCCTTCGAGTGCGACACGGTGACGCACTGTTCGATCGACCGCGCGGCCGCGGTTCACGCGCTTGCACAGGATTCCGTATCGTGGCTGTGGTAACTAATAAAAGCGCTGCCTAAGTCTAATGTTTACGTGTACTAGTACGGTTTTCTTTTAAGTTTGACCAACCCTATATAAAACTAAACTAAGCTCCCATATGCGCACTCATCAATATGCCGCTGCCGCCGTTGCGCATGCCGGCGCCCGCCTGCTCCGGCCAACAATTTCTCGCCCATCATCGCCGTGTCGCCGCCAAGCCGAAGGCTCGCCCGCTCACGTCGCCTGCAGTCCCTCCTCGCGATGCCGCTGCGCTGCCAAGCACACGACCAGCTCGTGGAGCCGCGTCTATGCAGGCAGCGTACAAAGAGGAGGACGAGCGCGTGCTCCAGCACGCCGGCAAGGAGGAAGTAGCGTGTCATTGTCGTCTCCGCCCGCGTGGAGGAGGCTCGCATGATGGCTGTCGCGGCGGAAGCCGGTCGCGCGCGCGTCGAGCCCGCAAACCGGGTGCGGACGCGGAATCTACCTTCGAGACCTTGAATGCCACGTGGATCCTGCAATCAGAAGGAGCAATTTGTTGGGGAACGTAGTAATTTCAAAAAAAAATCCTACGCACACGCAAGATCATGGTGATGCATAACAACGAGAGGGGAGAGTGTTGTCCACGTACCCTCGTAGACCGAAAGCGGAAGCGTTAACACAACGCGGTTGATGTAGTCGTACATCTTCACGATCCGACCGATCAAGTACCGAACGCACGGCACCTCCGAGTTGAGCACACGTTCAGCTCGATGACGTCCCTCGAACCCCGATCCAGCCGAGTGTTGAGGGAGAGTTTCGTCAGCACGACGGCGTGGTGACAATGATGATGTTCTACCGGCGCAGGGCTTCGCCTAAGCACCGCTACGATATTATCGAGGTGTAATATGGTGGAGGGGGAACCGCACATGGCTAAGAGATCAATGATCAATTGTGTGTATAGAGGTGCCCCCTGCCCTCGTATATAAAGGAGCAATGGGGGGTTCGGCCGGCCAAAGGGGAGAGGCGCGCCAGGAGGAGTCCTACTCCTACCGGGAGTAGGACTCCCCCCTTTTCCATGTTGGACTAGGAGAGAGAGGGGGAAGAGGTGGAGGGGAGGAAGGAAAGGGGGGCGCCGCCCCCTTCTCCTTGTCCTATTCGGACTGGGGGGAGGGGCGTGCGGCCCTGCCCTGGCCTCCTCTCCTCTCTTCCACCTAGGCCCACTAAGGCCCATTAAGTTACCGGGGGGTTCCGGTAACCTCCCAGTACTCCGGAAAAATCCCGATTTCACCCGGAACACTTCCGATATCCAAACATAGGCTTCCAGTATATCAATCTTTATGTCTCGACCATTTCGAGACTCCTCGTTATGTCCGTGATCACATCCGGGACTCCGAACAACCTTCGGTACATCAAAACATATAAACTCATAATATAACTGTCATCGTAACGTTAAGCGTGCGGACCCTACGGGTTCGAGAACTATGTAGACATGACCGAGACACCTCTCCGGTCAATAACCAATAGCGGAACCTGGATGCTCATATTGGCTCCCACATATTCTACGAAGATCTTTATCGGTCAGACCGCATAACAACATACGTTGTTCCCTTTGTCATCGGTATGTTACTTGCCCGAGATTCGATCGTCGGTAACTCGTTCCGTAATACATCATCCCGCAACTAACTCATTAGTTACAATGCTTGCAAGGCTTATAGTGATGTGTATTACTGAGTGGGCCCAGAGATACCTCTCCGACAATTGGAGTGACAAATCCTAATCTCGAAATACGCCAACCCAACAAGTACCTTTGGAGACACCTGTAGAGCACCTTTATAATCACCCAGTTACGTTGTGACGTTTGGTAGCACACAAAGTGTTCCTCCGGTAAACGGGAGTTGCATAATCTCATAGTCATAGGAACATGTATAAGTCATGAAGAAAGCAATAGCAACATACTAAACGATCGAGTGCTAAGCTAACGGAATGGGTCAAGTCAATCACATCATTCTCCTAATGATGTGATCCCGTTAATCAAATGACAACTCATGTCTATGGCTAGGAAACATAACCATCTTTGATCAACGAGCTAGTCAAGTAGAGGCATACTAGTGACACTCTGTTTGTCTATGTATTCACACAAGTATTATGTTTCCGGTTAATACAATTCTAGCATGAATAATAAACATTTATCATGATATAAGGAAATAAATAATAACTTTATTATTGCCTCTAGGGCATATTTCCTTCAGTCTCCCACTTGCACTAGAGTCAATAATCTAGATTACACAGTAATGATTCTTACACCCATGGAGTCTTGGTGCTGATCATGTTTTGCTCGTGGAAGAGGCTTAGTTAACGGGTCTGCAACATTCAGATCCGTATGTATCTTGCAAATTTCTATGTCTCCCACCTGGACTAAATCCCGGATGGAATTGAAGCGTCTTTTGATGTGCTTGGTTCTCTTGTGGAATATGGATTCCTTTGCTAAGGCAATTGCACCAGTATTGTCACAAAAGATTTTCATTGGACCCGATGCACTAGGTATGACACCTAGATCGGATATGAACTCCTTCATCCAGACTCCTTCATTTGCTGCTTCCGAAGCAGCTATGTACTCCGCTTCGCACGTAGATCCCGCCACGACACTTTGCTTAGAACTGCACCAACTGACAGCTCCACCGTTCAATGTAAACACGTATCCGGTTTGCGATATAGAATCGTCCGGATCAGTGTCAAAGCTTGCATCAACGTAACCATTTACGATGAGCTCTTTGTCACCTCCATAAACGAGAAACATATCCTTAGTCCTTTTCAGGTATTTCAGGATGTTCTTGACCGCTGTCCAGTGATCCACTCCTGGATTACTTTGGTACCTCCCTGCTAAACTTATAGCAAGGCACACATCAGGTCTGGTACACAGCATTGCATACATGATAGAGCCTATGGCTGAAGCATAGGGAACATCTTTCATCTTCTCTCTATCTTCTGCAGTGGTCGGGCATTGAGTCTTACTCAATCTCACACCTTGTAATACAGGCAAGAACCCTTTCTTTGCTTGATCCATTTTGAACTTCTTCAAAACTTTGCCAAGGTATGTGCTTTGTGAAAGTCCAATTAAGCGTCTTGATCTATCTCTATAGATCTTGATGCCCAATATATATGCAGCTTCACTGAGGTCTTTCATTGAAAAACTCTTATTCAAGTATCCCTTTATGCTATCCAGAAATTCTATATCATTTCCAATTAGTAATATGTCATCCACATATAATATCAGAAATGCTATTGAGGCCCCACTCACTTTCTTGTAAATACAGGCTTCTCCAAAAGTCTGTATAAAACCAAATGCTTTGATCACACTATCAAAGCGTTTATTCCAATTCCGAGAGGCTTGCACGAGTCCATAAATGGATCGCTGGAGCTTGCACACTTTGTTAGCTCCCTTTGGATCGACAAAACCTTCCGGTTGCATCATATACAACTCTTCTTCCAGAAATCCATTCAGGAATGCAGTTTTGACATCCATTTTCCAAATTTCATAATCATAAAATGCGGCAATTGCTAACATGATTCGGACAGACTTGAGCATCGCTACGGGTGAGAAGGTCTCATCGTAGTCAATCTTGAACTTGTCGAAAACCTTTCGCAACAAGTCGAGCTTTATAGACAGTAACATTACCGTCAGCGTCAGTCTTCTTCTTGAAGATCCATTTATTTTCAATGGCTTGCCGATCATCGGGCAAGTCAACCAAAGTCCATACTTTGTTCTCATACATGGATCCCATCTCGGATTTCATGGCCTCAAGCCATTTTGCGGAATCTGGGCTCACCATCGCTTCTTCATAGTTCGTAGGTTCGTCATGGTCTAGTAACATAACCTCCAGAACAGGATTACCGTACCACTTTGGTGCGGATCTTAATCTGGTTGACCTACAAGGTTCAGTAATAACTTGATCTGAAGTTTCATGATCATTATCATTAACTTCCTCACTAATTGGTGTAGGTGTCGCAGAAAATGGTTTCTGTGATGATCTACTTTCCATTAAGGGAGCAGGTACAGTTACCTCATCAAGTTCTACTTTCCTCCCACTCACTTCTTTCGAGAGAAACTCCTTCTCCAGAAAGGATCCATTCTTAGCAAAGAATGTCTTGCCTTCGGATCTGTGATAGAAGGTGTACCCAACAGTCTCCTTTGGGTATCCTATGAAGACACATTTCTCCGATTTAGGTTCGAGCTTATCAGGTTGAAGTTTCTTCACATAAGCATCGCAACCCCAAACTTTAAGAAACGACAACTTTGGTTTCTTGCCAAACCATAGTTCATAAGGCGTCGTCTCAACGGATTTCGATGGTGTCCTATTTAGAGTGAATGCAGCCGTCTCTAAAGCATAACCCCAAAACGATAGCGGTAAATCGGTAAGAGACATCATGGATCGCACCATATCTAGTAAAGTACGATTACGATGTTTGGACACACCATTACGTTGTGGTGTTCCGGGTGGCGTGAGTTGCGAAACTATTCCGCATTGTTTCAAATGTAGGCCAAACTCGTAACTCAAATATTCTCCTCCACGATCTGATCGTAGAAACTTTATTTTCTTGTTACGATGACTTTCAACTTCGCTCTGAAATTCTTTGAACTTTTCAAATGTTTCAGACTTATGTTTCATTAAGTAGATATACCCATATCTGCTCAAATCATCTGTGAAGGTGAGAAAATAACGATATCCGCCACGAGCCTCAATATTCATCGGACCACATACATCTGTATGTATGATTTCCAATAAATTAGTTGCTCTCTCCATAGTTCCGGAGAACGGTGTTTTAGTCATCTTGCCCATGAGACACGGTTCGCAAGTACCAAGTGATTCATAATCAAGTGATTCCAAAAGTCCATCATTATGGAGTTTCTTCATGCGCTTTACACCGATATGACCTAAACGGCAGTGCCACAAATAAGTTGCACTATCATTATCAACTCTGCATCTTTTGGCTTCGACATTATGAATATGTGTGTCACTACTACCGAGATTCATTAAAAATAGACCACTCTTCAAGGGTGCATGACCATAAAAGATGTTACTCATATAAATAGAACAACCATTATTCTCTGGTTTAAATGAATAACCGTCTCGCATCAAACAAGATCCAGATATAATGTTCATGCTCAACGCTGGCACCAAATAACAATTATTTAGGTCTAATACTAATCCCGAAGGTAGATGTAGAGGTAGTGTGCCGACGGCGATCACATCGACTTTGGAACCGTTTCCCACGCGCATCGTCACCTCGTCCTTGGCCAGTGTTCGCTTAATCCGTAGTCCCTGTTTCGAGTTGCAAATATTAGCAACAGAACCAGTATCAAATACCCAGGTGCTACTGCGAGCTCTGGTAAGGTACACATCAATAACATGTATATCACATATACCTTTGTTCACCTTGCCATCCTTCTTATCTGCCAAATACTTGGGGCAGTTTCGCTTCCAGTGACCAGTCTGCTTGCAGTAGAAGCACTCAGTCTCAGGCTTAGGTCCAGATTTGGGTTTCTTCTCCTGAACAGCAACTTGCTTGCTGTTCTTCTTGAAGTTCCCCTTCTTCTTCCCTTTGCCCTTTTTCTTGAAACTAGTGGTCTTATTGACCATCAACACTTGATGCTCCTTTTTGATTTCTACCTCCGCTGCCTTTAGCATTGCGAAGAGCTCGGGAATTGTCTTATTCATCCCTTGCATGTTATAGTTCATCACAAAGCTCTTGTAGCTTGGTGGCAATGATTGAAGAATTCTGTCAATGACGCTATCATCCAGAAGATTAACTGCTAGTTGAATCAAGTGATTGTTATACCCAGACATTTTGAGTATATGCTCACTGACAGAACTATTCTCTTCCATCTTGTAGCTGTAGAACTTATTGGAGACTTCATATCTCTCAATCCGGGCATTTGCTTGAAATATTAACTTCAACTCCTGGAACATCTCATATGCTCCATGACGTTCAAAACATCGTTGAAGACCCGGTTCTAAGCCGTAAAGCATGGCACACTGAACTATTGAGTAGTCATCAGCTTTGCTCTGCCAGACGTTCATAACCTCTGGTGTTGCTCTTGCAGCAGGCCTGGCACCCAGCGGTGCTTCCAGGACGTAATTCTTCTGTGCAGCAATGAGGATAATCCTCAAGTTACGGACCCAGTCCATGTAATTGCTACCATCATCTTTCAACTTTGCTTTCTCAAGGAACGCATTAAAATTCAACGGAAAAACAGCACGGACCATCTATCTACAATTAACATAGACAAGCAAGATACTATCAGGTACTAAGTTCATGATAAGTTTAAGTTCTATTAATCATATTACTTAAGAACCCCCACTTAGATAGACATCCCTCTAATCATCTAAGTGATTACGTGATCCAAATCAACTAAACCATAACCGATCATCACGTGAAATGGAGTAGTTTTCAATGGTGAACATCACTATGTTGATCATATCTACTATATGATTCACGCTCGACCTTTTGGTCTCAGTGTTCCGAGGCCATATCTGCATATGCTAGGCTCGTCAAGATTAACCTGAGTATTCTGCGCGTGCAAAATTGGCTTTCGCCCGTTGTAGATGGACGTAGAGCTTATCACACCCGATCATCACGTGGTGTCCGGGCACGACGAACTTTGGCAATGGTGCATACTCAGGGAGAACACTTTTATCTTGAAATTTAGTAAGAGATCATCTTATAATGCTACCGTCAATCAAAGCAAGATAAGATGCATAAAAGATAAACATCACATGCAATCAATATAAGTGATATGATATGGCCATCATCATCTTGTGCTTGTGATCTCCATCTCCGAAGCACCGTGATGATCACCATCGTCACCGGCACGACACCTTGATCTCCATCGTAGCATCGTTGTCGTCTCGCCAACTATTGCTTCTACGACTATCGCTACCGCTTAGTGATAAAGTAAAACAATTACATGGCGATTGCATTGCATACAATAAAGCGACAACCATATGGCTCCTGCCAGTTGCCGATAACTCGGTTACAAAACATGATCATCTCATACAATAAAATTCAGCATCATGTCTTGACCATATCACATCACAACATGCCCTGCAAAAACTAGTTAGACGTCCTCTACTTTGTTGTTGCAAGTTTTACGTGGCTGCTACGAGCTTAGCAAGAACCGTTCTTACCTACGCATCAAAACCACAACGATAGTTTGTCAAGTTGGTGTTGTTTTAACCTTCGCAAGGACCGGGCGTAGCCACACTCGGTTCAACAAGTGAGAGAGACAGACACCCGCCCGTCACCTTTAAGCAACGAGTGCTCGCAACGGTGAAACCAGTCTCGCGTAAGCGTACGCGTAATGTCGGTCCGGGCCGCTTCATCTCACAATACCACCGAACCAAAATATGACATGCTGGTAAGCAGTATGACTTATATCGCCCACAACTCACTTGTGTTCTACTCGTGCATATAACATCAATGCATAAAACCAGGCTCGGATGCCACTGTTGGGGAACGTAGTAATTTCAAAAAAATTCCTATGCACACGCAAGACCATGGTGATGCATAGCAACGAGAGGGGAGAGTGTTGTCCACGTACCCTCGTAGACCGAAAGCGGAAGCGTTAACACAACGCGGTTGATGTAGTCGTACGTCTTCACGATCCGACCGATCAAGTACCGAACGCACGGCACCTCCGAGTTCAACACACGTTCAGCTCGATGACGTCCCTCGAACCCCGATCCAGCCGAGTGTTGAGGGAGAGTTTCGTCAGCACGACGGTGTGGTGACAATGATGATGCTCTACCGACGCAGGGCTTCGCCTAAGCACCGCTATGATATTATCGAGGTGTAATATGGTGGAGGGGGGCACCGCACACGGCTAAGAGATCAATGATCAATTGTGTGTATAGAGGTGCCCCCTGCCCTCGTATATAAAGGAGCAATGGGGGGTTCGGCCGGCCAAAGGGGAGAGGCGCGCCAGGAGGAGTCCTACTCCTACCGGGAGTAGGACTCCCCCCTTTTCCATGTTGGACTAGGAGAGAGAGGGGGAAGAGGTGGAGGGGAGGAAGGAAAGGGGGGCGCCGCCCCCTTCTCCTTGTCCTATTCGGACTGGGGGGGCGTGCGGACCTGCCCTGGCCTCCTCTCCTCTCTTCCACCTAGGCCCACTAAGGCCCATTAAGTTACCGGGAGGTTCCGGTAACCTCCCGGTACTCCGAAAAATCCCGATTTCACCCGGAACACTTCCGATATCCAAACATAGGCTTCCAATATATCAATCTTTATGTCTCGACCATTTGGAGACTCCTCGTTATGTCCGTGATCACATCCGGGACTCCGAACAACCTTCGGTACATCAAAACATATAAACTCATAATATAACTGTCATCGTAACGTTAAGCGTGCGGACCCTACGGGTTCGAGAACTATGTAGACATGACCGAGACACCTCTCCGGTCAATAACCAATAGCGGAACCTGGATGCTCATATTGGCTCCCACATATTCTACGAAGATCTTTATCGGTCAGACCGCATAACAACATACGTTGTTCCCTTTGTCATCGGTATGTTACTTGCCCGAGATTCGATCGTCGGTAACTCGTTCCGTAATACATCATCCCGCAACTAACTCATTTACAATGCTTGCAAGGCTTATAGTGATGTGTATTACTGAGTGGGCCCAGAGATACCTCTCCGACAATCGGAGTGACAAATCCTAATCTCGAAATACGCCAACCCAACAAGTACCTTTGGAGACACCTATAGAGCACCTTTATAATCACCCAGTTACGTTGTGACGTTTGGTAGCACACAAAGTGTTCCTCCGGTAAACGGGAGTTGCATAATCTCATAGTCATAGGAACATGTATAAGTCATGAAGAAAGCAATAGCAACATACTAAACGATCGAGTGCTAAGCTAACGGAATGGGTCAAGTCAATCACAGCATTCTCCTAATGATGTGATCCCGTTAATCAAATGACAACTCATGTCTATGGCTAGGAAACATAACCATCTTTGATCAACGAGCTAGTCAAGTAGAGGCATACTAGTGACACTCTGTTTGTCTATGTATTCACACAAGTATTATGTTTCCGGTTAATACAATTCTAGCATGAATAATAAACATTTATCATGATATAAGGAAATAAATAATAACTTTATTATTGCCTCTAGGGCATATTTCCTTCACAATTTGGGTCAGTCGACTCTTGTGAGCTGTTTGATGCAACATGGGTGGCTAGAAGGGCTTCTTCAACCTCCGAAATTGATGCACGGTTCATCTTCTCAGCCCGCCACACGCCTAACCGCCTGCCGCCGCGCCCTCCCCTGAACCGCCATGCTCCCCCACCCCGCCATCCGTTTAACCCCGGGCACGATCCATTTTTTCCGGCGAGCTGCATTCGACACCCAACACTCATAAGATAGATCATGGGCGCCCTGCCACCCTAATATAGATACTGGGGTAGCTTCTCTGCTGTCTTCTTCCTTCGCTCCGTCAAACTTCTTTCACAAATCGACTGACCCAAATTATACTACTAGTACGAACGTATTAAGTACAGTAGGAACACGAAGATACGAGCAGTAGTACCAACTGCAAGAAGAACCGTAGTAAGACATGGTACTAGTACTATTGTACGTACTAAAGAGTTCAAATAACGAGAAAGAACATAAACATAGTTCTGATGGGGCCTCAGCACAACACACCCTTGAAAATAAACTAAGCAACTAGTCTGCTTGACACTGCAGTAGAACCAGCATGAGCGACGGCACTGCCACCTACTCGGAGTCCAAGTCCACGTCCTCGACTTCGTCCTCGTCCCTCTTCCTCTTCCTCTTCGGCGATGCTTCTTTGCTTGAACCGGACACTGGGCTCTGCTTCTTCATCCAACCCTTGTAGATATTTAAACAAAGGTAGGCATCCATTGCTGCGTACAGGATGTGATCTTCATCTAATGTCTTCGACTCCCATGCATGATGAAACTCGTGGTGAGGTTTCTTCAGTTTAGCGTATGAAGGATCAATCATGGCTGCTGCCAGGGTCAGCATTGAAGGCTAAGAGGAGGACACCAGGCTTGTCTTCTGGAGATCGAAGGGCTGGCCTACAACGAGGCCTATCCGACCCAGGACATCCCTATCGTTCCTAAAGTCTACAGTAACGAATTGCACTCTTTCGTCCTTGAGGAAGTTCTTAAAATCCTGGCACTCAACGTTGGCATGGCAGATGTGGTAGACCAAGCACACGTTATGTACGCAAACCTGGATCGCGGCAGGCTCCTTCTTCTCTGCTTCCTTTAGTTTCTTCTCTCTTTGCAGGACTGTGGTGTACTCAACATCTAGCCCAGCGACCCACTCATCCGTTGAACTGTTGAACATGCGTAGGAAGCGAGCAAGGCATGCTTTCACCGTCGCAGATCCACGTGTGTAGATGATGAAGAACTCATCACCGGTGATGGCTCTAACCTGGTACTCAGCGGCGACCATGGAGATTTGGGAGGCCATGGATTTTGTAGGAGGGTTAGGAGAAGTTGAACTGGTGTAATGTGAAAGGACGGGACGACTGGGAGTGAACTGTTGTAAGGTACTGTACTAGTAGAAGACGGGGACGAGTAGGGCGTGCGAACGGCGTGGGGTTGCTGGCTTCCCGGTGGATAAATGGCTGCAAGCCCCCAAAGAGTTCTCGAGGACTATGCGGGGCCCACTAGATGTCATGTCTACTAGACCCATATCATAGGCCTGACGGTATAGCTTCTGCCTGTTTGCACGCCATGCCGGCGCATGGGTAACTTCACTTAATTCTGTCAACCGTCGCGCCTCCCACGACCTTCGCCTCCCTTGCGCGGTCGCGCCCTTTGAGACTTCGACCGGCTATAAATGATCAAATTTTTTTTGCCTACTCCGCATGCATGATACTCCCTCTGGTCCTTTTTACTTCCGTCAACCGTTTGCAAAGTGTTTGACCAAATTTATACTAAAAATATCAATATCTACAATACTGATTATAATGAGTATAAGAACTACCATTAGATGAGTTAGATGAGTTAAAGATTCTAATCTTGAACTAACCCTGAAGTAACTCTAGCGAAAGAGGTGTTTGGATGACAAGGTTAGATGGAGCGCGGATACGGTGAGGTGCCTTCATGGGCGCTGCGAGAGGGAGGGAGGGAGGGAGGGAGAGGACGAGAAGCTTGGAGGAAGTGGGGAGTGATCTGCTGCAGGGAGAGCGAGAGAAAAATGTGTTTTTTTAGTGTCCCGAGAAGAACTAACCCAAATAAGCACCTCTTGGGTGGGTTAGATTTTTTTGGGGTTAGCTGAGTTCAAACTAACCCAAACTAACTCTAACACATGGATCCAAATAGGGCCAAGGATAGCTATTAGAGTACTACTACCTCCCTTCTAGTTTAAAGGGCTCGATTAAAAAAATTCACCTACTCTTAGCAAGATAGAGGCGGTGGATTAGTTTTTGTAGTCTGCAAAAGTACTCAACTAATGCTGTAGTTCTTCACAAGAAAATGTGTTTACTAATGCATGCATGAACACTAGTTACTCTAACCCCCCTCTCTTCTTTAATTCTTTGCCACATCAGCATGTTTGCTATTCCCGTGTGCATGATATCAGCTAAGATACCACCATTATGGCAAGCCTTAATCATCGCATGCAATAATTTAGTGCACCTTGAAATATGAACATGTGTGGGGCATGTATGTTTTTAATGACTTGAGACTATGCCTGGCCCGTCATGCAAGATGAGACTTATTATGCACCATTCCCCATACCTGCAGGAAGCCCGTTCGTCTCCAAATCTTTTCCTCTCCATGTGTGGAAACAATATACCTGCCAGACTCTCCTTCTCCCTCTGGCGGCCCCACCACTCACCCCGTGTGGAAAAATCTGCATGCATGACTCTCCTCCCCCAGCGCTCGTCAAATCCGTTGTGACCAGCAATATTTCCACCCCTTCCCTCCCCCGTAATTTACTCCATCAAATATGCCCACGTAGTTGTTACTACGTTAATCACGCAACATATCTTATGGGATGCTGCTTCAGTTACTTAACTGCAGGTGCATTGGGTCACTGACATATGGGCCCAACAGGGGTCTGGCCCACATGTCAGTGACGTAACTGGACCTGCAGTTAAGTCAGTGCAGCTCAATCCATATCTTACGTAGGTGTGCCATTGCTCTCTATAAATACTGCGCCTCCCACGACATTCGGAAGAACGCTCACGCTCATCGCCATCTCCTCCCCCTCCCTCTCATGTCGACCACCATGGCATCGCCCCTCCCAAGCCCTAGGCGCCCCTCACCGCACCGCACGGATGGTCACGGGTCGATGTTCCGTTCCTCGCCACCACTAGTCGAGGAGGACGCGTCGGCGTTCCGCTCCTCGCCGTGACGCGTCAAGGTGGACGCGTGGCCGTTCCGTTCCTCGCCGCCACTAGTCGAGGAGGACGCGTCTGTGTTCCGCTCCTCGCCGCGATGCGTCGAGGTGGACGCGTCGGCGTTCCCAATATCGCCAGCATGCGCGTCGGAGGACGCGTCGGCTCCCCACTACGAGGAAAATTCCACGCCGCCCGCCGAGCCCCCCAACCTTGCCGAGCTTTGGAAAGAAATGGATATCGCCGTGTGGGAGGCTTTGCCTCCAGCAGTGCGCGCCAAAATAGAGGCGGAGAAGAAGGTCGAGGAAGAGAAGCGCACCGCAGGACAAGCTGCCTGGCTGGCCTATGTCGCGTCCGAGAGAGTCAGGCAATTGGCTCTTTGGCAGATGGCTCGTGCGAGGGCCGTGAGGGTGGCGGTGGACGCCCGTGCCAAAGCCCTGAGTGCAGTCGGGCCCAAGCGCCTCATCTACGCTTGGCGGTACATGGACCGGGTGCACGCTTCCAGCAAGGAGGAGTACCTGTTGGCGTCGGATCACCACACCGGTGAGATCGTGCTCGCCCGCCGGCAAGCCGCCAATCAGCACCTCGCGAGTTGTGAGGCTGAGGAAGAGATGTTGTGTCGGCGCGCTGGGAAACGGCCGTGCACCAGGGCACTCATGGCGCGCCGCAAGCGCTTCTGCGAGCGCCGTGGCTTTTAGTAGGAGTATAATTTTTGTTTTTTAAGGCGATCTCATTAGTTTTGGGACGCAAATGATAAATCCCGAACGTTCAGGAATTATTAGCGTCCTTAATTAAGTATGTAAAAGGGAAAGTTTGAAAACCTTGTGTATTCGTACGCATATTGTAAGTACGTGCATATAGCACAAACTTTACTATATACTGTCGCACTACACGTCTCTCTCTATATATGCTTGCAAACTGTGCTACTCCCTCCGTCTAGGTCAATAAGTCATCTTTGGTTGTACACCGTGACCAAGAAGGAGGGAAGACTTATACACCTAGTCGGATGGAGTACTACTATTACTTATGTACGTGCAAATGCACGTTTTAACATTACGATGCGGTTTTTGTAAAAGTAGAAAAATAGCACTAGTCAAGCTTGTGAAACGATTCAATGCAAAAATGCTCGTTTGATTGTTTACTTTTAGCTTCCTTCTCTGTGGTTATTTCTCTGTCATACTTTGTACAGAGTATCTCACTGGTCGGAAAGGCATGCAAATTCCCAAATCGCTTCCTACACCCTGTATCGAATTTTTTGCCTAACAAGTTGTGTCGTGCAATTGGAATTCCAACTTGAGTACTACTACTAGTAGGAGTACCAGGGACCAGTTCTTTTAGGCTTCTAGATTAGTAATCCCATAACTACTACCTTCGTCCTGGTTTATTGGTCCCCATTGTAATCTGTGTCAAACTTTGATCATAAATTTAATTAATGAAATGTTAGTGCATGTCACATACACTAACATTTTATCAGTTAAATCTTTGGTCAAAATTTAGCACAAATTACAATGGTGAGGAATAAACCAGGACGGAGGTACTACTAGTAGTAGTTTAGAAGCCCAAATAAATGAGTGAGGCGCCTTAATGTTACTCTCCACTTTGACTAGTGTTATGGGAAAATATGGGGAAGCCGCCAAAAGAACTGGCCCTAGGAGTAGTAGCTAGGGATCGAGTGTGCGAGATGAACCGGAGAAAGTAAATGCAGAGAGATGAAATGCAAAAAAGACGGAGGGATGTGATGGTTGCTTGTCTGTTTATTTTACCAGGCCACTTATTACTGGGAGAGGTTGGGTTTTGTGATATGACGGCTTTACTGCCGCGTCACGAGCGGGGTGAGACTCCCGTGCAGCGCCGCCCTCTACACTAGTACTACATCGGTCGTGGTTTACCCCCATTGAATTTGACTGAAGATTTAACTGACAAAATGTTAGTGCATGTCAACAAAAACAATATCGTTGGATTCGTATTTGAACATAGTTTTCAATGATATAATTTAAGGTGACATGCATAATCATTTATCGTACTATATATAATGTTACTTCAATTTTTGGTCGTCCTAATCTATAGTAAGGTGCCCGTGCGTTGCACGGAAGAGTGAAATGCATTGATCGGGGAGTTGTTTATTTTGACAAAGGATGTGGGGGTCATCTCATGTGTAACGGGTATCGATAGGTTTCTTTGGATATTATTTCGTCTCTAGATCTCACAAACATCCGGGTGAAATAGATAAAAAAGTATCTTTTGCAAACAAAAGTGTTCAACTGTTCAACCTGCATCCAAAACTTGTGAAGAAATAACTCTTATTGTGCTTTGCAAGCAATGATCATCAAGAATTAGTTTTTGAGTATCCATTGTTATACATGTTGGCTACAGATGACATGGCACTTTCTTATAGTCAACAGTTGGCTATACTATTTAAGTATTAACCATGCCCTTATACACCTAGAGGGAGGGATTAAATCAGGATGACTTGGAAGGGGGCAGAGGATATGTAAGAAATGGTTCATCATAAGTCTTTCACCTGTACTGTAGTAAAAATTCATACATGGAAGACTCTAGACTAAACCATAAATGGATACACTTTTATTCATGCGCGATACTCCAATAGAGCAAGATCATGCATGGAAGTCTCCACATGCTTAGACAGCGGATTACATTGAGCGAAGACTAATGATCAACATTTAACTTTATAATGCAGATGTCCAGGTGAACCTCCTTGGAGTCCCCGAGCACATTGTTGGGGGTCAAATACCGTGCATCTTCCATGTCCACATCGGCGGGAAGGTCCCAGCTCGGCAGAGTCCAAGTCATCTTGACGTAGCCAGTGTCACCGCCCACGTACCTTCGAGGGGTAGTAATAGTGAGCATGCACCTGTACATCGGCCTCGTGTCAGTGCCAGCGTCAGCGGCGTCGCCCCTGACGCACACTACAGAGACGGGGCGGCAGCCTGCGCGGGCCTCGCCGGTGCCCACGATCAAGAGGAAGACGCTGCCATCCTCCTTCGAGACTAGCAGGCGGCGGTGATCCTCCAGCGACTCCGGCACAGTGAACGGGTAGCACGTCTCGTACTTGATGTTCTTCGCTAAGGGCTAGTAGTGATCGCCGCACGCCTGCGTCAGGTGATGCACGATGTCCGCCGGCGAGCCCCAAAACGGCACCGGGCACTCATAGTAGTAGACGAAGGGCTCCTTGGAGACATCGACCAGGCCGTCCATGAAACTAGAGTGGCTGTAGGGGACGTTCCGCCAGTTGAATATATGAGCAAGTTACTACGAGATTTAGTCCGAATAAGCACAAAATAAATCATGACGACTATAACAGAGATTAAACTAATCATGCGGACTAGCATAGTAGATGAACATATCGAATCTAGGACACAGACTAGAAACATGAATTCTACCATGAATTCGAACAGGAAGGACAGAAACACATACGGTGCAACGGGAGCAGCACCATTGGCGTTGAGGTTGTCGCCCATGTCGTTGAGGAAGAGGTTGCCGAGGTCAGGGAAGAAGTCATCATCGGTGAAGTCGTCGCTGCTAGCAGTCGCGAGAGTGCGCTCCCCAAATTTCAACAGCGCCCGCCGAATGGAGCGCAGGAGGGAGTGACTCTAGGGGACGTTGCGGCCGCCGAATGGAGCGCAGGAGTAGCCCACGAAGCAGTAGATGGTGCCCCTCCCTAGTCTCTATTCTTATCTCTATCTCTACTACTCTTCTTTGTTTTTTATAATATACTAGTTGTAGTTGTCAAATCGAATAGTACTGTGCCGTCCACTGCACGCTCGGCTGAACACGCCTCCTCGCCTCCGTCAAACCCCTCTGTTAAACCCGCATGCAAACCGAGAAACCTACGGCCCGCGGGAGGAAAGTTGCCGGTTACCGTTGGAGAATAATAGAGTCACGTCCAATCCATTTGAGTTAATTGCATGTATGATTCTCCCTCTATAAAAAGTTAATTGCATCCTTAATCTTGTATTCTATGTACTCTGTGGGTTCCACTGTCAGTACAATGTACATGACTTGCAGGTGGCTACAGATTCGTACAGAAAGTTAAAAAGAAACAAATCCATCCTTAATCATGTATTCTAAGTACTCTGTGGGTTCCACTTCCAGTACAGTAGCGAAAGAAGTAGTATATATTAGAAAAATATAAAAAGCTAAAGTTTAGGACAGAATTCGAACTCAGGTCATCGCGCTGCGAGCATCCGGCCCGGACCAGTACACTAGGTGTTGGTTGTGGAGAATGCAAGAGATAAACCTTTATAACAATGAGCCCGTCCATTGCAACGAATCCAAAGTAGAATAATACATATTAACAAATTTGAAAGAAAACAGTTTACTTTTGATATACATATCACTAAAAATATCTTATGTTTCACTCCAAATATATTCTTTGGGCTGTTTTGATGAAATAAGGGAGGAATGCGGTTGGTTTCAAGATACTAAGGGGTTTTGTGTAAACTGGAGCAGAGAAGTGGGAATTGTTGCAAAAGGCCACAACTTACATCACAGCCGTTAGATGCAGATCTAATGGTCAGAAATGGCGGATGGCAGACACACCATCATCACCAACTGAGTCTTTTATAGGAGTAGGAGTAGAGAAAAAAAACCAAGTTGGTGATGATGGTGTGCCTGGCATCTTATAATATAGACTGTCCGATCTATATCTGACGGATAGAAAGCAAACTATGACAAATTTACAAAAGATACCCACACCTCTCTCCACATTTACAGATAAGGCCTTGCCTCGTTCATCCTTATCTCCCACAACCTCATTGCTGAGCAATTACAAAAGGAAGTCTCTGGAACAATCTAGCATGGTGGCCGCTGCCAACGCCGTCCATCCCCATGCCTCCGCCCAGTCCGACCACCAGTCACCACCACGCCCCACTCCTCCTCACCTCTATCATCTTTCTCGACATATCATTTTTTTATGAAATGGTCGACATACCATTTTCTGATAAAATTCTCAAGATATCATTAGTTTTTACACATGGGATGCATGGGTCAATCACAACAGGTGTTTTGTAAAAAATGCATCTTGATGTTCCGTGCAATGCACGGGCATCTTGCTATTTTTTTGCATATAATTCCAAACACCACGTAGACACGGTCTTTGACCATTTTACAACTATGTTAGTATCATTGTTAGTGGTCAGCCGGTGCAAGTTATAGTCCCGGGTGTTTTAACCTTTTTTTAGTAATGATATCTGGCGATTGTTCGGCACGAGCTCAATCCTGGCGAATCCCACGTAACCGTCAGATTTCCATCCGACGGTGGCCTGTTTTTAAGCCATAGTATTTGACAAAACCGCCACCCTTACACACGTACTGTAACTGCGTCGTGGGCGTTTGCAACTGCCATGTCTCCCAGCGAACGTTTGCTGGGGATTGGAGTTAGCACCGATGGCGGTTCGTAGTCGTTCCACGCTCGGGCACTGAAGTTTGTAACTATTTTAGATTAGAACATACTACTCCTCCGGTGCTAGTAGTAGAGCAGAGTCCTACTCCACTACTACTCTACTCGAGCAAGTTAGGGCATAGTAGTAGGTACTGTAGGGAGTACCAGTACTGTGATCACTCAAGCAAGTTGTCTGACTTCGATATGACCCTACGCTGCTGGTATGTGTCTCGTAAGTCAAGCGGCGTGCTGCAGTCATCATCACCTGTCCACTTCCCGCAGCACATATTCGCTTCTCCATCTTTGTCCGCTCTTCCATCCCCGCTAAGGCGCCTCCCCCCTCGTCCAATCTTCCATCCCCGCTAAGGTGCCTCCCCCCTCGTCCAAAACCCAAGCACTAACAATGGCAGAACCGAGCAGCGTCCGCCGAAAGAGTGGCTGGAATTCGCTCCCCACACAGGTAATCAAGCTCATTGTTTCGCGTGTGGACAATCTCAGTACCATGCCGCTCGCCGCGTGCTCCTCGGGGCTGTACCGTTTACTCAAAGCCCTCAGGCCGGAGCTTTTTAAGCCAGCTCCTTGCTTGATGATACCGTCTGATCTTTAGAAACGGCGTGTCACGCAGCATAACGATCGTAGGGTGGCGAGCATCAACCCCCTTGACTGTGATCTGATCCCCGTCACCCTCAACTACATTAACGGTATGTACTGGGTCGGCATGAACACGTCTTGGATGGTGCTCGTCGACGGTCGCGGCAGCTGGATGCTCGTGGAGGTCTACACCCGGCGATTGATCCCCCTTCCTTCGATTAACACTGCACTGCTTTGGCACCGCGGCCCAGAATACTCGGAATCTTACAGTAGCCAACATGATACCAAGTTTGATTTGCTCAAGGTTGTAATCTGCCAAGTGCCCACAAGATCTGCGAATTATAAAGACTTCAGGCTAATTGCGTTCTTCAACCGCGGTCTCGCCTATCTGACAGGTCACTGCGGTAAGTGGATAAATCTGCACGTCCATCACAGGATCATACATCCTCCATGGTTCTCTGATGCCATTGAACACAAGGGCTTGATTTACGCTGTCGACTCCTTCTACGGCTGGACGTATTGCTGGCCTACTCCAGTCATCGCTACAAATGGCTGTTACAGCAGTATGTTACTTTCCTATGATATGATGATGGCTTGCTTATATTACTGTCAACATTTACTGAAAAAATATTCATGCTCATAACATGCTGTTCTTAAGATGGACTACATCAAGAGCCCTTTTTTATTTAACTCCAACTTTTTTTGAGGGTTATTTGACTCCAACTTGATATGATGTTGTAGGCCGCCTGGTGTCCCTACCCTTCCTAATCCCAGAACCTTTCAAAGAAAAGTGGCATGGCAGTTGCAGGTGGTTCCTGGCTCGATCAGACGATGGCGAACGATTGATGATCGTTTGCACGTACCGGACGTGTTGTTTCACGGAATACAATCACAGTCACTGCAAGGTCTTTGAGCAGGATCCCAGCTTCTCTGGGCCTTCAGGAATTTTTGATTGGAGGTTGGTAAGTAGCCTTGGTACATGCTCTCTGTTTGTCGGACTGGATTATCCGATTAACCAGGAGATAACCGACGGCAAGGATCATGATGGCAGCGTGGTTTCGTTCATCAGGCAAAACTGTGTGTACACAGCATACCATGCGTCTCTGCATGCATCATACCCTGATATGTGCCGCCACGCTCTGCAACCCAAAGTAGGAGAGAGGGTCGCAAGTATCAGACTTCGACCTGCTGGCTGGAGTTTCCCCCGTCAGGCACCCATCTGGTTCAAGCCGTCAGCCAATCTCCACAGCTTAATAAATAGTAACGTCTAACTCAGCCAGTTAGTTAGATGCGTACACTTGATGTAGTAGGATCTTTATTTAGTTTGATGCATACACTTGTTCTTTTTTGGTAGCCCTTTTGTAATGATGGCTGATGTTGGGTTTGGAAGAGAGAGCTGCGTCTTCACTCTTCTGGCCTGCTTACTGCTTCTGTTGCACCCCCAGCCCTGGTTGCTGCTGCTGCTGTTTTCAATGTACAATCGGTAGTATATTTCATCTGTTGGTTGAATAAATGTGTTGTTAGAACGACAAACACAATGTTTTGGAAGTCGTTGCACGGTTCGATCCTTTAGTGCCCCGTACCGTACGTAGCGCATATTATTTTTCGTATAGAACACATTTTCCACTTGTTGATAACATGCAGCCCACTGATGAAGGCCCAATAAAGAAGCCCATAATTAACTGGAAGGGAGGCTCTCACATGAATCCAGCCCAGATACATGCTCATGGTCCCCTAAACATAAATAAGTAAATAAATAAATAAAGCTAAATGCTCATGCACCAGTTCTTTAAATTCACGATTTAACAGGAGGATATTATTTCCTATGATAATGTCGTTACATTCAGTCGATATTATTCTTCGGCAAAGATAGCGACCAGTCTTCTTTCTCCCAGCATTTTCTTCCTGCAACCAGCGGACCCATGCAAATCGTAGTCAATGTCGTAAATAGATCCGGTCCATTTTTATTTTTCAATAAGAATGTCCAACCCAGCCCAGCACATTGGCGACAACACTTTATCCTCCGCCTCGGTGCGCTCGCCGCGGCGCCGACATCCGGCCCTGTCAACATAGTTTTTTGTTGAAACGGTCCCTGTCAACATAGTTTTTTTCGAAATGGTCCCTATCAACATAGTGAATCGGGAGAGGACTGTAGTTGTGAGTATGACAGTACGGACCCACCAGGTCCACTCCCGAACACAAGCAAGCGCCTCTTTTTCTACTCAGATGAACCCCTCATTTTTTTACTCTAATCCACCCTGCTGATATCTGGGACCCACATCATTTTCAGCGTATAGTCAATTAACGATAGAATTGCACAACTTTTTTTTAGTAGTAATTTGGAGGAGCAAGCTATAAACTGGGTTGTGCGGTCTCTGTGGCCCGTCTAACAACATGACCAGCCCAGCTGTTTTTTCTTTGGGAAAATAGGTAGGCCAGTATTTCTTTTTGAAGAATACCCAAGCTAGGCCTATTTGTTTTCTCCGACTTACTGGTCTCCAAATCTTTCAAGACGAGGAGGGCTGCATTCCGGCCTGGCCAAAGAGTATGGTCAGTGTCTGTTAAAAGTAATATCAAAAGGGTTGAAAATTCCAAAAAAAATATAGCAAATGGGATATTAGTTTCTTTTTTTGTTTTTTTTCTTCACTGATATCTTATACTCCCTCCGTCCCAAAATTCTTGTCTTAGATTAGTCTAGATACGGATGTATCTAATACCAAAACGTGACTTGATACATCCGTATTTAGACAAATCTAAGACAAGAACTTTGGGACGAAGGGAGTATTTCATTGGATTTAACATGACATAGTACTAATTTATTTTTAATTTTGTTTTAGTATGGCTACTAATTTTTGGATTAAGAATATTTTTCCCCAGCAAAATTTGTGAATTTTCAAAATTTCTCACATATTTAGTGCTGGTACTGACCAGAAAATGGGCAGCAATTCTAAAAATGGAAAACGGGCTGCAATAAATTCCATATGAATTAGAAAATGAGTAAAAATTATAAAAATAATAGCAAATGGGTTGTACACGCCACAGATTTCGAGGCCGACTTGTTTACGCAAGGCTTTGTCAGTCAACACACGATTCTAGCAGTAGTGACTGTTGGATGTCCATCCAACGGCCGACGTGCTTTTTCAATCTCTGATCTTCCTGCTCCAGCCACCTAAACTAGCGCCGGCGGGACTGCCTGCTCCCTCCTCTTGTGGCCCGCTGTGATGCCGCGCAGGCTTCCCCGGCCCACCCTACTCCCTCCGCTGGTCTGGCCGCACGCAATCAACTGCCTCCTTATAACGCGAAAAAATGATTCCTCCCACTGACATCTGGGGCGCACCGGTTGGGAGGCTGACCTGTGGGCCTACTAAGTTGACGCGTACGCAGGGCTTGTCAACTTAGTCAACAAACGATTCTAGCAGCAGTAACCGTTGGATTTGAATCGAACGGTCCTGCTGCTTCTTCAATCGCTGTTCTTCTTGCACCAGCCGCCCAAACCAACGTCGGCGAGACCGCCTGCTCCTGCCTCCAGTGGCCGGCTGTGCTGCCGTTGAGGCCTCAACGCCCCCTACTACTCCCACCGCTAGCCAGGCCCTGCGGCGACGGCAGCCTCACACCGCAGCCGAACCAGTGAACCCTCGTACTCCTCTCCGCGTGGGCATCCACTGTCGCGTCTTCCCCGGCTCTGCGTCGTCCCCTTCCTAGGCCTTGCCGTCGTCCACCGCCTTGGTGCTCTCGGCGCGGTGTGGTCAATGTGGTCAACGACCGACTTTCATCGGAAGAGTACTGTACATGGAGAGGCTGACAGCTGGGTCCACGGCCGCAGCTGGGTCCACGGCCACAGCCCAGTTTTTTTGTGATTTGCCAAGTAAGTCACTTTGTCAGGCATGTTGGGCTGCAAATCTTTCAAGATGAGGAGAGCTTCATTCGGCTGGCCGAGAAAATGGCCTATCAGTAATGAGAAATGGGTTGTACATTTTTAAAACACATCAAACCGGCAATTAGTTTCAAATTTCTTTTTTCATTTCAAGATTTTAAATTGCATTGATTTTTATGCGCGGACAATTTGTTGGATTTTATATTGATATATATTTATTTTTAAAATAAGTTTGAACGTGGCTCGAAATTTCGGGATTAAAAAAAGTTCGGACCGCACCGAAATATGCAAAATTTTCGTATAATTTTTTAACCGTGGCCACAATATGGGCTGTAATGCTAACAAAAAGAATATGGGCTCCAAAAAAACCTTAAGAATTAGCAAATGGGCTGTAAATTATTAGAAATAATGACAGATGGGCTGTATGCTATTTTCCACAGATTTGAGGCTTTCCTAAAAAAAAGGTTGACACACAAGCAGTGACTGTTGGATGTCCATCCAACGGCCGTCGGGCTTCTTCAATCTCTACTCTTCCTGCTCCAGCCGCTCAAACAAGCGCCGGCGGGACTGCCTGCTCCCTCCTCCCCGCGGCCGGCTATGCTGCCGCGCAGGCCTCACCGCCCCGCCGTACTCCCATCGCTGGCCTAGCCATCCCTCTACTCACCCACACCTGCTGTTATTCTCCGGCGACGGCAGACGAACCAGTAAACCCTCGTACAGTCGTACTCCCCTCCGCGTGGGAAACAACTGCCGAGTCTTCCCTGGCTCCGTATCGTTCCCTTCCTAGGCCTCGCCGTCGTCCACCACCCTGGTGCTCTCGGCGCGGCCTGGTCAACGTGGTTAATGACCGACATGCATCTGAAGTGAACTGTGCATGGAGAGGCTGACAGCTGGGTCCACGGCCGCACGCAAGGAAATGCCACCTTATTACGCGCAAAATAATGATTCCTTCACCTGACATCTGGGACCCACCGAAAGGGCCTCTGTATTTCGCGAAAAAAACGTTACCGCCGCTGACAGCTCGGACCCACCAGCTATATCTTCGGACGCAAGGAAGTGCCTCCTTATTACACAAAAAAAATACTCCCCCTGCTAGCTGGGACCCAGTATAGTGGGAGGCTGACTTATGGGCCTACTAAGTTGACGGGGACGGAGGGCTTTGTCAACTTAGTCAATATGCACGATTCTAGCTCCAGTGACTGTACGATGTCCATCCAACGGCCGTAGTGCTTCTTCAACCTCTGGTCTTCTTACTCCAGCCGCCCAAACCAGTGCCAGTCGTGCCTCGTGCTCCTGCCTCCCGTGGCCGGCTGCGATGCCGCGGAGGCCTCACAGCCCCGTACTACTCCCACCGCTGGCCAGGCCATCCCTCTACTCACCCACACCCCCTGTTATTCTGCGGTGACGGCAGCCTCACACCGCAGCCGAACTAGTGAACCCTCGTACTCCTCTCCGCGTGGGCATCCACTGCCGCGTCTTCCCTGGCTCCGCGTCGTCCCCTTCCCAGGCCTCGCTGTCGTCCACCGCCTTGGTGCTCTCGGCGCGGCGCGGTTAATGTGGTCAACGACCGACTTCCATCGGAAGAGTACTGTACGTGGAGAGGCTGACAGCTGGGTCCACGGCCGCAGCAAGGAAGTGCCTCCTTATTACGCGCAAAATAATTATTCCTCCACCTGCCAGCGGGGACCCACCGGACGGGCCACCGTATTTCGCGAAAAAACGTTTCCCCCTGACTGCTGGGACCCACTAGCTACATCTTCGCACGCAAGGAAGTGCGCCGGGCAAAAAAAATGATTCGCCCCCCTGACTGCTGGGACCCACCAGCTACATCTTCGCACGCAAGGAAGTGCCTGACAGCCGGGACCCACCTGGTCGAAGCGTACGTAGCGTTGTCATTCTGGTCGCGAACGTGTACGTACATACTGGTCGATGTAGAGGCGCGCACGTGTCGTAGTAGAGGCGCGCATGTAGCATGTACACGTACGTACAGCGGCCAGGGTGCAAGAAAGTAAATACGGCCACATACGTACATACGGGCGGGGTCTCGAACGCCTACTCGCGCGTACGTTTGGCCAGGGCTCGCGTACATGGCTGGATCGGAACGGAGAAACTGCGTCGTCGTCGTGTTCATGGGGAGCCAACCGGCTGGGTCGGAACGGAATGCGTCGTCATGTTCATTGGGAGGGCTTGGACGGAACAACCGATGGAAACGAGGCCTGGCATACCGCAGACCGGAGGAAACGGCCTTGTGTTCGACCGGCCATGGTCGAAACGGGATCCTGTTCATCGGGAGGGGTCTGGCGTACCGCAAAAAGGAGGAAACAGACCTCCTACGGCCGAAACGGGGGTCCTGTTGATCAGGAGGGGTGTGGCGTACCGCAAAACGGAGGAAACGGCCTTGTGTAGGAGCGCTACGGTCAAAACGGGGGTCCTGTTGATTGGGAGGGGTCTGGCGTACCGCAAAACGGGACTCCACGGGATACTGTTCATCTCCACCGTCGACCCCCTCTAGCCTCCAAGGGCTACTGTTCATCCACTGTCGACCTTCTCCAGCCTCCACCTGCGACTGTTCATCCACGGGCTCCTGTTCATCCAGCCTCCACCGTGCGCTAGTCCACCGGCTACTGTTCAACCAGCCCTCTCCACGGGCTCCTATTCAACCACCCCTCCACGGGCTACTGTTCATCCAGCACTCCACCGTCTACCGTTCATCCAGCTCTCCTGGGGTGGTCTTGTTCATCCAGCCCCAACCGGCTCGATCGATCGGAGTCCTGTTCATCCAGAGGCAATACCACGGGGTCATGTTCATCCACCCCCACCGGGAACTGTTCATCCAAACCCCCCAGCAACGCTCACTGTTCATCCAGAGGCAGCATCGATCGGCTTCAGTTAGCAGCAGTAGCGAAGGAATCGCTCGATCGGGTTCAGTTAACAGCCATCGATCGATCGCTCGGGTTCATTAACGCGTAGCCTGCAGTGCAATCGCTCGGGTTCAGTTAGAGCCCAACGCCTCTCCCGGGTTCAGTTAGAGCCCAACGCCTCGCACCCACACGCGTGCGTGTACGAGAGAAACGTGCATCGCTCGGCCCCGACCACCCACCGTAACCGGGAACACCCCGATATTTTCCTCGCCCTCGCTTCTACCACGGTTTTTTCCGTCATGGACGGCCCAAAGAATGTCATGCAGCTGCGTCTTCGGCCCGCCCAGGACGAAAAGCCCATTTTCTGTCATGATTTTTTGTCATAGAAGTAGGACCCCACCACATCTATGATGACACCAGGTTTTGTCACAATTATCGTCATAGAAGTGTCATAAGTATGACAGGAAAAAATTTTGTTCGGCCCAAAATGTCACGGATGTGTCTTTTTTTGTAGTGGAACCAAGAGAGGGACATGGCATTCTAGAGCCATCTGCCTAGGATTTTTCACCTACCCCTCATCTTCCTGCTTGTCCACTGCCACGTCCGAGCTTGTAACACAAGAAACATCGCCCGTCGTGAGCACTCGAGCAATACAATCACCAGAGGCAGGAGTAGGGTGTTACCTCCCTAGGGAGAGCCCGAACCTGGATAAACAGTCTGTCTTATGTGCTAACATCTCGATTTGTCACTTGCATCAACGCCGAACAAATTTGTCATCTCTCGAGGGTACTGCCGGTCTCACAACACCAACATGCTTCTTATGAGTAGTAGTGCCACATGGACACAACGACAACGAAATTTGGATTTTTGTGGCGGCGAAGTGAGACCAGACTTTGCAAGCACACTGCCTCAACCACTTGAGGGGGTTATTGGCAAAGTTGCATTAAGCGTTACAGAGCCTCTCCTCACAAATCACTGTCATTGAGAGGACGGAAACTCGGGTTTTGACTGAATACTTATCCCTAAAGAGGCATGAAACGTTCCACGCGAATTACGCAAAAGAAGACACTCATGAGTCCGTTTCAGGATGCATTTATATACTGCTAAAAATAGCACCCGGTTCGGTCTTCCCGCTCCCCGATCCTAAAAACGTGACCGTTACTCCCGAACCTCGCCACGGCCATTC